>NC_047103.1:85868178-85962926 GCF_902500255.1 Thalassophryne amazonica | reverse complement strand
TAGGGTTATGACTACAAAACCTTTTTTAACTTTCACTTTCCTGATGTTGCATTTGATGAACTTTTACCCATAGATCACTTTTTTGAAGTTTATTTGATTGGATCATGAAAAAACCTCCCACACCTAGCACCACATCACTTTTAAAAATACACGAGTTTACACAATACTATTTAAAAATAACGTAACAAGAAAAGAATTAACAAGTATCAAGAAATAACAAGAAAATATATACAAATAAATATTGCTAAAATATATTATTAAACAATAATTAAAAGAAAAAAAATAAAGGTAAAATAGATAATGGGGGAGGTGATGGTCTAGTGGTTAAGGTGTTGGGCTTGGGTCCAGAAGATCATGGTTTCAAATCCCCACCTCACTGGAAAATCACTAAGGGCCCTTGGGCAAGGCCTTTAATCCCCTATTGCTCCCGGTGTGTAGTGAGCGCCTTGTATGGCAGCACCCTGACATCGGGGTGAATGTGAGGCATAATTGTAAAGTGCTTTGATCGTCTGATGCAGATGGAAAAGCGCTATATAAATGCAGTCCATTTACCATTTATGTAAATGTAGTCCATTTATAGATAAACATGAACATGCCACTCAACAAAGTCTGCTGCCAAACTGGTGTCTAAAAAAGCGTCACAGGTGCTTCAAAGTCTGGCTGAAGATGGAGTTAGTGTCCCAAAACCATCACAGACTGTTGTCTGGCGTCGAACAATTAGAGATGCAGAACAAGTGAAGAACCGCCTCATGGAACTGATCTCTGAAGAGAATTTTTGTTTGCATTTTGATGGTAAGAAAATTGACAATAATGAGTACCAAGTTGTGTACTTGAAAAATGACAGAAGAACATTACAACTTAGCATTTTGGCTTGTGACAGTAGAACCACTGCAGACATCTATATACCAAGATAGGACCTGCTTGATGAGTACAATGCATGCAACAGTATTCAGATGATCATCTCTGACACAACAGCAGTCAATACTGGTCACAAAAATGGTGTTGTAGCCAGGCTTCAGAGAACATTTTGACACAAGGGATTCGATGAACCTCAATACATCGGCTGCCAACACCGCATTCTTGATCTTGTTCTGAGACATATGTTGGACTTCTTTTTTCCTATACGGTCACGGTCACCTAACGTTAACTATGAGTTTATTGATGAGATTTTGGAACAGTATGATGATTTGCAAAATGCACACATGGGCACAGAAGTGATACCAGAGCATGAGAACCGTGGCTGCAGACATGATTTTAAATTCCTTTTTTAGCTTTGTGAAGCATACAAGTTTTACAAAATGGAGGAAAAATGGCCTCACATCAAATGGCACAAGCTGCCATCACTTCACAGTGCCAGGTGGAACTCACGAGGAATTTTAGCACTTATTGCATTTTTCCTTCTTGCAAAGTGGCGAGAACAGCTGAAGGTAACTTGCGATTTCATTGCAACTACATATGGTCGCGGGCCTGGTTTTCTAACCAACACTATTCAGAGACAGATTATGAAGTCCTGCTGTCATCAATATCCAAACTTAAGTGTCCCAAAGCTGTGAAATGCTTCTCTACTCATAGTAGCTGAGAGAGTTGTAAGGTTGATGGAGGAGGTTTGTTCTACTTGCAAAACAGACATATTAGCAGCAAATTTATTAACACCAATACACAAATCTGAAACACTATTAAAAACACTACAAATGCTATATGTACTCATTTTCATGTATTCCTCATGTGTATTGTATGTAAAACTGACATGTTATAATAAAGAGTGTTTGAGCCGCTAGGTGTTTTAATGTGAAATATGAAACTGTCTTAGGTGCGGGAGGTTTTTTTTCAAGGTCTGGCAAAACCAAAGTCATTTTTGTGAGTTTTAGGTAAAAGTTCATCATTTATAACCCCAGGCTAATAAATATGAGATTTGTCATAACCCTAGTGCGCAGTCTGTTGTCTGTACTGGAGCAGCATGTTGTTTTAACCCCATTATAGCTACCACTATGAACGTGCACGTGGAACTCTCCGCTGTTTGTCAGGCTGTCTGATCACACAGATATAATTCTTAGATTATTATACAGTTATATCTATGGATGGGTATTGATAAGATTTTATCGATAACGATGCCATTATCGATTGCGCTTATCGATCTGATTCTTTATCGATTCCCTTATCAATAATTCTTGTGAATTTTCTGTGTACTAAAAGTAGGTTTTACAGGTTTTTTATGTCAACAACATTTTATTGAGTCTTAAAGTAATTAAATATGAAATTAGTCTGTGTATCCTTGATCTCTGGACATAAATAAAAACAAACAAAATCTGTAATTTTAGTCAAAAGCATTTCCTTTCAGATATTAATGAGACAAATTTAACTCCATAGCCTCTGAGCTGCGGTCTTGCTGCCGGCTGCACTGCAACTCGAGATCAATGTAATTCATAAAGAATGGAGAATGTCTTATTAATGGAGAAACAAATTACGTTTTTGGTCTGTTTTAATTTGTTACCGATTCACTTTGACGTTATTCATTCTGACCGGAATCTATCCTTCCAACTTTACTCAGAGCCACGCAGCGCTTGGTGCAGTCCCACAAAGCAAGAATGGAATGGAAGGCGATTCTCGTTTCTTGCCCACAACAACAAAAGAGTCTCAGTTAGTGACTTTAATCCGCACAAGGTGGCTCACGATTGACATCTTTAAATGGTTTTGAGAGGGGTTAATGAAGAACCTGCCACTTCTGGAAAGCAGTAAAGCAGAGGACCAGTGCAGCAATGGGTCGCAGTGCTGCTTCGTTGCTTCAAACACCCTCATAAACAATGGTCGCTCCTGTGTAATGTGAAGTGAAGAACCAATAGGGGAATCATTAAGAAAAAAGGTGATTAATGCCAGTGGACCAAATAATTTCTTAACAATTCTTAAAGGAGTCGGTTTTCAATACCCAACCCTAGTTATATCGATGACAACACTTATAAGGGTGCATAAAGCTGAGCCTCTAGCAGGTTGTGTTTATGACTAATGAACATGCACAGTGGGAAGCAGCTGCCCCTTTTACCGTGACTGCATCAAAATGAACAGTTATCACTTTTAAGAATGAGTCATCTTAGCGCGACTTCACACTTGTGAAAGCTTTGGAATTACTCTGCAGCTCCATTCTTAGGGCCCCTTCACACAGTGTGAATTTTGTCAATTTGCACAGAAAATGTGCATGAAGCAGTAATCGTGTGCAAACTGTGTAATTTCATAGCTTCCAACGCCTTGTACACCTGTTGCTACAACTATTTGCGCACACCAGTGGCTGAAAGAGAGTGTGTGCTGTGCGAGCCCATCAAACCCTCTCATGGCAGGTGTCAGCCAAATTCCAGCTGACATGCATGAACATCTAACACTGCTTGCATGGGACTTAGAAAATGTGTGGCCATTCCTACTATCATCACGAAAACAGTCTGCAGACGATCACTGTCAAAGGTGGATGTGAAATCATGGTCACCTCTGCACTTCTTCTCATTGGCTTTATTTCTTCCGTGGCTTATATAGTCATTTTGACACCGTGATCCTACTTATAACTTTGTGTTCGTCCGTTAATGTCTGCAAAATCGCTCTTTTGTGTGCTGACGTTCTGCGTTCCTGGATAGTCACCTCTGAACTTCTTCTCGCTGGCATTATTTCTTCTGCAGCTTTAAAAACAGTTATTTTGACACCATGATCCAATCTTTAACTTTGTGTTTGTTCATTACTGACTGCAAAATCACTCATTTGCAAGCTGGCATTTTGCATAAATGCTCATCTTGAGTGTAAGTCATTGCGTTTGTGCGCACACATAGCGGAGCTCATGTGATCCATTAACAATATGTTAAAACTATCATAAACATACTTTTACAGCTGCTTATAAGGAAGGAATGAACATGCAACTGTTTAACCAAGCTATTACAATAAAAACATTACAAATATTTAACTTTTAAGCAGCTCCAAATATGTTCTCCACCTCAGTGCACGAGACAGAGACAGGAAAAAAAAGGGTCCAGATGAAACAGTCCTCTGTGATTCCAGAAGCGATTAGAGGTGTTTTCAACTGCCAAGCTATGACAGAAAATGATTAATCCGCTACAAAAAATAATTTATATACAGCATCCAGTTCACAAAGCAGGTGGAATTGTAGTGCGCAAGAGGGCTGAGCCTGTCCAAAATAGCCTGTCCTGTCCTCGTTGCTGCCAGGCTCTCACATAATGGGCTTTTAACAGCTTTGTCCTCACCACAAACATGCCTCTTCATTTCTTCTTTGTCCCCATAGTAACCTGTACACAAACTGTCCCATGCTGTTGTTGCTAAATTTTGTACTTCTTGAAATTAGTGCCACGCTCAGAGATGAGCCTTGCCTTGGCCTGCCTCTAACAGCCTCTCAGAGCTACTATTTTCCCACGATTGTTGAATACCTCCTCTCGTACCAAAAAAAAACAAACAACAAAAAAACATGCTGCATGGCTCATCATTCACTGTTCATTATTTGGTGGGACCAGGCATTGTATAGTTGTTAGTTGTATTTTACAGAGCTCCTGGGACAAATATTGACACCTTTGAAGACATTATCTTAGGAATGTACAACAAAATCAACAGAAATAAGCATTTATTTGTCTGTGGAGATTTCAATATAGATTTTTTTAAACCCTCACAATCATCTACAAGTCACCTCATTCATAAACACCTTGTACTGTTTCCAACCATCATTCATCCTCGCAGAATAACTATGGACTCAACAACTCTCATTGACAATATTTTAACCAACGCTATATCCGGTAATCTTTGTGGGGGACTACTGGTCAGCGATATCAGTGATCACTTGCCAGTTTTCTCAGTCTTTGCATTGGAGGGTTGTTGTAAGTATCGAAGTAACACCAAATTCATGAGTAGAAAAGTAACACCTGAAACAATTGAAAATTTAAGGGAGGATTTATCAAGTCAGAATTGGTCGGATGTTTTTGATGATGATGTTGACAGGTCATATGATGCTTTAATTTCCATTTTTTCCAGTTTGTATAATAAACACTGTCCATTTGTTGACAAAATATACAAAAATCAATACAGCAATAAACCATGGACAAGGGGCTTCAGAGGGCATGTAAAAAGAAAAACTTACTATATAAACAATTCATAAAACTATGAACTAAGGAAGCTGAAAGTAAGTATAAAACATATAAGAATAAGTTAATCAATATCATGAGACTCAGTAAAAAAAAGATATTAAAGTGAGTTACTTGTCAAAAATAGAACTAACATCAAAAACACATGGAACATATTAAATGAAATAGTAAAAAAGAATAAAGTAACTAGAGATTATCCTTCATTGTTTTAGAGTAACAACTACATCACGATTGATAACAACAAGTCTATTACTGGACACTTTAATGAATACTTCGTTAATGTGGGTAAAAATCTTGCCAGTAAAATTGACTCATCAACTAATAACTTCTGGGTAAATAATTCATCATTTAACAAATCTGTTTCAATGTTCATTGGTGGTACTCACGAAAGGGAAATACTTGATCTGGTTCAAAAAGTAAGAAATTGACTGATTTTAATAATTTGGATATGGCTTTATTAAAAAAAGTTATTGATTGTATAGTAAAACCGTTCAATTACATTTGCAATATGTCACTAAGTACTGGTAAATTTCCTTCTCAAATGAAAATAGCCAAAGTAATTCCTCTGTTTAAAACTGGTGACAAACACATTTTCTAATTATAGACCTATCACTCCTGCCACAATTTTCCAAAATTTTGTAAATAATATTTGCTAAAAGATTAAATGATTACTTACTGAAGCATAACATCATTTGTGACGAACAATATGGATTCAGGAGGTCTCGAACTACATCACAGGCTTTGATGGACTTTGTGGAAAGTATAGCAACTGCAATTGACAACAATACACAGTAGGTGTTTTTTTTTTAATTTACAGAAAGCGTTTGACACAGTTAACCATGGAATATTATTAACTAAACTGCAGAAATACGGAATCAGAGGTCTGGCATATGAATGGATAACTAGTTATTTACAAGGCAGATTTCAGTATGTTCAATTCAATAATACAAATTCTGAACTCAGGGAAGTCACATGTAAGGTGCCGCAGGGCTCAGTGCTGGGACCTTTGTTGTTTATACTCTATATAAATGATATAAGTTGGGTGTCGAGTTCACTGAGATGTGTCCTTTTTGCGGATGATACAACTGTGTTTTGTAGCGGTGAAACAGCTTCTGGACATAGTGGAGAAAGAACTGGAAAGATTTAAGGTTTGGTTTGTATCAGGCTTTGCACAAACCAGAGGGGCACAAATGCAAGCTCGCAAGACTGATAAAGTTCAAATGGTTTAATAACAGGCAGGGTACATGGTACATGGGTGGTCCAGCAGCGATGCAAAGGTAGCAAAAGGACAAGAGGCTGAGACGTGGTACAAAAAACAGGCACAGGTCAAAAAAATGGTGTAAGAGCTATCAGAGGCAAGGCAAAGTCAAGGTCAAAAACAAGGCAGAGTCAAAATACTTACAGGCAAGAACAAAGCAAGGAATTGGGCTGGAAGGTGAACAGAGACAACGATCTGGTGGTGAGCTGTGAGACTGTGAGGGCTTAAATAACTGGTGGTGTAACCAGTGAAACAAGATGCAGCTGTCAGTGAAAGTTCTGGAAGGGGCGTGACCGGGGAAGACAAAGATTGTGCACAGTGCAAGAAAGTGAAGGCAGGAAAACACATAGAAAAAAGAGTCATAGTCACAGATGAGGACACAAGAACTGGTGCAGGGGCAAACAAAGAAGATGAAGCAAAAACAGAAACCATGGACAGATTAAAATACAACTATAACCAGGACAGAGCATGAACATGAGAACTGAAAACAAAACCGGACATAAAAGCATAACTGAAATCACAAATGAGAAGAGCCAAAATAAACTACTGATAAACAGAGAACAAACAAACACGATGACTACAGAATAATGCAATTAATGAAACAAGATAACTGATAAACAGAAAGTGCAATAAATAACAAATGGAACATACTGAGATAAGAAACACTGACAATAAATAATAACAAAATCCTGTGACTAAAGCATAATATAATAAATGTGATAAACAGAATGAAACTAAGACTAAAGCAACTAAGGGACCAAGAGTGAAAGCAAACAATAAACAATAATGTAAAACTAAATGTGGCAAAGAAAAGATACAGAGAATAAATGAAACAAAAGCAAACATAACAATGATAATAAGACATGGTACAAATGCTCAGAATATGGAAAAAAAAAGGTCCAAAATCATAACAGCTGGCCCCAAAAGGGCCAGACCATTACAGTACCCCCGTCCCAACGGACCGCCCCCAGCGGTCCCAAGAGAACCACAGACACCAGCCGACAACGGGTGGTGGGATGGGGGAACGGCTGAAGGGCAGAAAGAGCAGGGAACGTGGGCCAGCACCCAGGGGGACTGTAAGCAGGAGGGCAACCAAAACCCACACGGGCAACAATCGAACAGGCAGGCAACCCTCCCTCCAAAATGGCTGGGGAGCAAGCACGAGGCCATGAAATAAAGGGAAGGCCGAATGCCCAATAGACCTGGCAGAAAAAACTGTATTACCGGTGGAATGACAGGAAGACCCCCCAACTACCCCTGGTGAGTCGGGGGGCCGGACCCGGTGGCCAGCTGGAACTAAGGTAGAGTCAGGTGACCTACCTGGAGACTCACCAGAACAGGAGGCAAGCGCAAGTGGTGAACCTGAGGCAGATATGGGGGACCAACCACCTAAAAACCCAACATTTCCCAGGGCACCAAGCCTATGGAACTGCATAGGGCACCAAAGGAGAGACTTAACAGTTGCACTTAGGAAGGGAAAAATTCTCTCTCGAAAGGAACGTGGGAAAAACAAACACGAGAAAAAAAAAAAACAAAGATAGATAACCAATCCACAAATGTAACTGAGAGAAACAGGAGCTGACTAAACACACAGAAAATCTCACCCAAGACATCCCTGAATATCTAGGACATAAGACCCAAAAGAAGGACCAGCTCCACAAAGTTACCACAAAATAACTGACTAAAGAACAGGAAAAAGAAACAATGGTGAAACAGGCCGAGGAAAAAACTGGCTGCAGGTTGTGACAAAAAAAGAGAGAGAAACCAACCCCATGGATGGCTAAATGGGTCTAGGGAACACAATATTAGCACCTTACCACCAGGGAAGCAGAACTGTGTGACAACAGACTGGCAAAAATGAAGCATCCAATGGAATGGTTTAAGAGGGTTGCCAAAAAGGAGCAAACCAACAAAAGAACGACTGGGGAGAAAAAAAACAGGTCAACCAAAACTTGCATATAATGAAAAAAAACCTTAGAAACATACCCAGAGCATAGCCATAAATTTGGGATCTTGGAAAGACCGAGGGTGAAAAGTAAACACAACCAAAAAACGAGTAGCCGATCAGCTTCAAATAAAAATGTGAATGATGCCCGTCCCAAAGAAATAAAGAAAAACTGCAAAACAAAATAAAATAAGACATTGTTAATTCCCTAGAGACATTGCCCAGAGACAACCCGGAAAAGAACTGACTGGTGAGGCTAACATGCTTTCCTGGCGTATACAGCAGGTGGAGAATCACATTTAGACACATTTCAAAGCAATAAAGCACAAAACCTGTCCTACCAGTGGCGTTGTATGAGTCCTCCTTCAGAAACTGCACCGTTACACTGGTGGAGAGTGAAGATGCTGATGAAACAGACTTGAGTGATTCTCTTTCAGCAGTGTGTGGCACCGGTGCCTCCCCGGACAGGTGTGATGATGTCTGAGGAGGATGCGTTGCGACTGGTTCCTTACCCAAAACTGAGACAATGTCAAGAGGTCCTTCTGGTGGCTCAGGAGACTTTGGTGGTGCTAATATTTCAGGAATTATGAGCATTCTGGATATCTCCAGTGGCGCACCTGTGGTAGAGCACTGTGGGATGGAATCGCTCACTGGCTCCGTGGACGAGGGTGTTTCCTGGGGCATGGACTCAGTGATGAGCCGAGGAGTTGAGGGTTTTGTTAGGGGTCCTGCTGAGGCTTCAATCCGAATGGATCCTTCATAAGAACTGACAGACATCTTAGGCGAGATGAGTCGTTCTGCGCCGTGTGGCATGCACGCAGTGAAATTCATGGCTGTAGCAGCAAGTGGAGTGAACTCCACTGCAGGTTCCTCGAGCGTCGTGGATGGCTCCGCTTTGTCTTGAGGTGGGTTTGCTGCGGTGGCCCTGGCAGGTTTCACTGAGCGCGGAGATGGTGTGGGTCTTCCCGATGGCTCGGTAAGTGATACAGCTGATGTATTCACTCCCAAGAAGACGGGTAACGATTGCGCTTCAGTCATGAAAGCGGAGGTGACAGCGGGAGCCGAGGACTGCAGCTGATGTGTGCACATCCTCCTTGGTGCCGGCACCGGGGCTGGATGAGTCATGGAGAGCTTCGGTGTAGATTCCAGTCGAAGCATCCATCCTTCCAGCTGACATGGCTCGGTCGGCATTTGTATGGACGTGCGCCATGGCGCTGGAGTAGGCAGCAACCTGGGCGTGGACTGTGGGACTGCTGGCAACAGCAGAGATTCTGATGCGGTTGAATCAGGAAGTGTAATTGCAGCGTCAGACAGGGCGATGTGAAGAGGCGGGGCAGAGCAGAACTCATGAAGATCTGATTCAAGTCCATTGGATCTTCCAGATAAGGAGGAAGTTGATCTTTCAAAAACAGTGATTTAATGTTCATCAACTCTGGATATGCAGACACAATATCAGGCTCGGCCTGCAGTATTTAATCTAATGCCTCAAACACTTGTTGCCTGTGCCACTGATCAGGATGATCCAAAGATTCAAAATATAAGTCTTGGATTTTGAAAAACACCGTGGCAGTGGTCTGGAGTGCCTGTGCTTCATCCTCAGATGACGTGTCACTGTCAATGTCCTCCCACTCGGTGTCGCTGTCAGAGAGTGAGGGACTGGATGGTAGGTGCTGCTCATGCTGTTCAATCCAGGCTGGGAGTCTTCCTGCAGCAAAAAACTCATCCATACTTTCCAAGTCTGGGAAAAATTCATACAACCAAGTGTTTTCCTCAACCAGGTCCAAAGCTTGGTCGAGGTAACCAAACTTCTTCCCTGGTGTGAAGCAGGAGCGAAAACAATCAGAAAGAATGTTGATTTCAGAAAAAATGTTTTTGATGGTAGCAAGGTCACCGGTTGAGACAACAGGTGAGGAGCTCGCTGCGTCCATGTTTGGCCAGATCGTTCTATCAGGCATGGCACAAACCAGAGGGGCACAAATGCAAGCTCACAAGACTGATAAAGTTCAAATGGTTTAATAACAGGCAGGGGTTCGGTACATGGGTGGTCCAGCAGCAATGCAAAGGTAGCAAAAGGACAAGAGGCTGAGACGTGGTACAAAAAACAGGCACAGGTCAAAAAACACGGTGTAAGAGCTATCAGAGGCAAGGCAAAGTCAAGGTCAAAAACAAGGCAGAGTCAAAATACTTACAGGGAAGAACAAAGCAAGGAATTGGGCTGGAAGGTGTACAGAGACAACCATCTGGCGGTGAGTTGTGAGACTGTGAGGGCTTAAATAACTGGTGGTGTAATCAGTGAAACAAGATGCAGGTGTCAGTAAAAGTTCTGGAAGGGGTGTGACCGGGGAAGACAAAGATTGTGCACAGTGCAAGAAAGTGAAGGCAGGAAAACACAGAGTGGAGTGATGAAAGAGACAAAGACACATGAGCAGGTGCAAGAGTGGAAGTGGAAGAAAACACATAGCAAAAAGAGACATAGTGACAGACGAGGACACAAGAGCTGTTGCAGGGGCAAACAAAGAAGATGAAGCAAAAACAGAAACCATGGACAGATTAAAATACAACTATAACCAGGACAGAGCATGAACATGAGAACTGAAAACAAAACCGGACATAAAAGCATAACTGAAATCATAAATGAGAAGAGCCAAAATAAACTACTGATAAACAGAGAATAAACAAACACGATGACTACAGAATAATGCAATTAATGAAACAAGATAACTGATAAACAGAAAGTGCAATAAATAACAAATGGAACATACTGAGATAAGAAACACTGACAATAAATAACAACAAAATCCTGTGACTAAATTATAATATAATAAATGTGATAAACAGAATGAAACTGAGGCTAACGCAACTAAGGGACCAAGAGTGAAAGCAAACAATAAACAATAGAGTAAAACTAAATATGTGGCAAAGAAAAGATACACAGAGAATAAATGAAACAAAAGCAAACATAACATGAACATGACAATGATAAGACATGGTACAAATGCTCAGAATATGGAAAAAAGGTCCAAAATCATAACAGCTGGCCCCAAAAGGGCCAGACCATGACGGTTTGATGCTAATAAGTTGTCACTCAACCTTGGGAAAACCAAATGTATTATATTTGGAAATAAACAGGCACCCAAATGTAAAAATTTAACTATAAACAATAAGGAAATTGAGTTAGTAACAGAGAATACATTTTTAGGTGATATAATTGATAATAAACTTAGCTGGAAACCACATATAAATTATGTCAAATGAAAATTTTCAAAAACTATAGCCATTTTGTATAAAGCCAAAGACGTACTGCCACAAGAAGGGTTACTTACTTTATATCATTCTCTGATAGTACCATATATGACATATTGTGTTGAGTCATGGGGAAACACTTACAAATCAAACACCAATCCAATATTCCTTTGCAAAAACGAGCCATACGAATCATCTGCAATAAACTTTATCATGAACCAACTCATTCTCTGTGTCTTTAAATTTATTAAAATTCATAGATTTGGTCGATTTCATTACAATTCAAACTTTGTTTCGAGGGAAAAACCAAGCCTTACCGAGACATGTCCAGAGTCTGTTCAGATTGAGGGAATCCAGTTATAGTTTAAGAGGTTGTGCAATTTTTATGAAACCACCAGTAAGAACAAATGTAAAGGGTTTTTGTGTGTCTGTTGTTGGGGTGAAGAAATGGAACGAATGTTCAACAGAGGTTAGAATGAGTGGTACCTTAGTAAGATTTAAGAAACTACTCAAAAAGAACATCATGTCTAAGTATCATAAAGGAGCAAATAGAATTTGATTTATAGGGAATGTTCAATTTATAAGTGGGACGTATTGTATATTTGAATGTGTGGGTATGTGTATGCGTATGTATGTATATGTGTGTGTATGTGTTAATGTATATGTGTATATGTATGTATGTATGTATGCATGTATGTAAGGTGTATATGTATATATGTATATAAGTGACCGTGTATATGTATGTATATATATATATATATGTATATATTTATGTATGTAAAGTATATATGTATGTATATAGGTATATATGGCACGGCCCAAGCAGATGGTCACCCCCAAGAGCCTGGTCTGCTTGAGATTTCTTCCTTATAGGGAGTTTTTCCTCACCACAGTTGCCTAGTGCTTGCTCTGGGGGTTGGTAAGGGTAGTCCTTACTTGCGTAAAGTGCCTTGAGTTGACTTTATTGTGATCTGGTACTATATCAATATGATTATAAGTGAATAGTATTTTGATCTGTATGTCTGTGTGTTGACATGTAGTAGTGAATTTGTATTTATGTAAATATGACTGATTAGAATTGATGGACTTGTACTAGCAGGGGTGGGCGCTGATAAGCTTTGCTTCAGCCCACACCCTTTCGGACTCACTAGTTTTGTTTATGAGCTTGTGGAATTGTTCATTTTTTCTATTTGAATATTTTGTGTGTCGAATAAAGTATATCTCTCTCTCTCTATGTTGTTTACCAGCACAACTACAGTCTCACATATACTGTATTTTGTATTCCTCACCGGGTAACTTATTATATGAGTGCAAAAACTGAACAGCTCTGACTGTTGAGTAACAAAGATATCAGCTGTCTGATTACTGTGCACAAAAGAAAGAAGTAAAGATTGATTGTGTTGTGTATCCAGTTCTACAAGGTGAGTTACAGTATCACTGATCCAGTATCAGTCAATCACAGTAATGCTTAGCATTCACAGCTTGTTGTCTGCATCTCCACTTTATTTGCTCTGTCAGCGGGGACAGTGTCATAAACCTCCTGACTCATTTGGCCATCCCCACTGTCACATTCCACAGAGAAATAGGGCTGTTGTTGTTGTTGACAGATCCAGCCACTGGAGAAAGATAATTACTAATCAAGATTTCGCTTTTCATCAGGATGCTGTACTCGTGTCCCACAAGTACTCTTCTGAAAATGCTGATGGCACTTTTATGACAGGTGTTATTGTGAAGGAAGGACAAGCGATATGATGTGCAACAACAGTCAGCACATTTTCACTGCTTTGAAATGCACCATCGTGACAAAGCACGTCATATCTGACTGCAGAAATGGCAGCGTGAGGTTTGGCCTGAATTAACTATGTCTCTTTGCGAATGCCAGTGAAGATAAAAGTAAACACTTTCTTTCATTCATTCATTTGTAAATATTACGTTTCCGGTGTATCAGGAAAGTATTCACAGCGCTTCACTGTTTCAGCATTTTATTCTGTTATCCATATTATGTTTTTTCACTCAAATTTCTACTCAGAACACCCCAAAATGACAACATGAAAACAATTGGAAATTTCTGCAATTTTTTAAAAATAAAAAACTGAGAAATGACATGTACAAGTATTCACACCCTTTGCCCAATACCTTGTTGATGCACCTTTGGCAGCAATTACAGCCTCGAGTCTTCTTGAATATGATGCCACAAGCTTGGCGCACCTACCTTTGGGCAGTTTTGCCCATTCCTCTTTGCAGCACCTCTCAAGCTCCATCATGTTGGATGGGGAACGTCAGTGCACAGCCATTTTCAGAACTCTCCAGAGATGTTTATTCAGATTAAGGTCTGTGCTCTCTGGCTGGGCCACTCAAGGACATTCACAGAGTTGTCCTGAAGCCACTCCTTTGATATCTTGGCTGTGTGCTTAGGGTCATTGTCCTGCTGAAATATGAACCGTCACCCCAGTCTGAGGTCAAGAGCGCTCTGGAACAGGTTTTCATCCACAATGTCTCTGTACATTGCTGCATTCATCTTTCCCTCAGTCCTGATTAGTCTCCCAGTTCCTGCCACTCAAAAACATCCACACAACATGATGCTGCTACCATCATGCTTCAATGAAGGGATGGTTCCTGGTTTCCTCCAAATATGATGTGTAGCGTTCATGCCAAAGAGTTCAATCTTTGTCTCATCAGATAAGACAATTTTGTTTCCCATGGTCTAAGAGTCTTTCACGTTGTTTTTGGCAAACTTCAGGTGGGCTGCCATGTGCCTTTTACTAAGGTGTAGCTTCCGTGACAGCTGATCAATATACAGGCCAATCAGGCCTGTATATTTGAAAAATGTACAGGCCTGATTGGTCACCTCCCTGACTAAGGCCCTTCTCCCCTGATTGCTCAGTTTAGAGCAGGGGTGGGCAATCATGTGCCATGAAGGGCCGAGACACTGCAGGTTTTCCTTACTACCAATCACCTCAGCAGGTGATTTCATTAATAACCAGGTGTATCAGCAGGTGATTTCATTAATGACAAGGTATTTATGCTCAGGGGAGAAACTCATCAACAACCCACCTGCTGAGGTGATCTGTTGCCAGGAAAACCTGCAGTGTCTCGGCCCTCGCTGCCCACCCCTGCTTTAGAGGGTTGGCCAGCTCTGGGAAGAGTCGTGGTGGATTTATGGATGATGCATGCTGCTGTGCTCAATGGGACCTTCAAAGCAGCAGAAATGTTTCTGTACCTTTCCCCAGAGTTGTGCCTTGAGACAATCCTCTGTTGAAGGTCTATAAACGCGCGACACATGCACACGTGTTGTGGGGGGAGCCGACACTCTGGCATGTCACATGTGCACTTGGCAATTCCACAGTGGTGGGGCACTTAGACAAATTTCACATCCAGCTCGACAATGATCTTCTGCTGACTGTTTTCATGTTACAGTTTTTTTAAATTGCTACACATTTCACAAAACTCTCCCCCATTTTCTCAAAACGCTAAACACAACACACTTTTCCAAAGCTACATACACAAAACCACACCTTCTCTTTTCAAAACACAAACTGTCACACCTGTGTGTTACACCAAAACAGTTGCTCAAAGCTTGAAAACATGTAAACACTATATGCATCATTACACACTACAACAAAACAACTGAAAACACAATGTTCAGTGTGTGAGAATGTCCTTTTTACATTTGTTCGCAACTGCCAAAGCAGTATCTGTTCTCAAAATATTAGTTTTTTTAAATTTCTAAAACACAAAACCCAGTTCTTTAAACCAAATGACCAGTTCTCTAAACACATTTAATAAAACTAGCTGTTGGGAAAGTGTAGTGACATGGACCCACAACAGGGGGCACAAATGAACAGCCAATAGATGAGCCAAAAAGTAACAATTTAATGTTGTGAAATGTGCACAACGAATATACAGACAATCTCAGAATATGATTACAGTCAATCCACAAAGGTGACGTGTGGGCAGGCTCGAGGATAGAAGACGTCTGTCCTGAGAAGAGCCGGAACCACACGATTTCCGCCGCCACAGAACCTGGTGAATACTGGAGCCGCCAAGTCCCGAATTCCCAGGTAATCACCGTCGCCGACTGTCGGATCTGGTACTGCTGGCGAGAACAAAGACAGTCAAGTGTGGGTGTGTGTACACCCAGTAACAACAACGGTGGGAATGCCACCTCCACCTCTCACTCAGTATGTTGCAGAGTACCGCAGTGATTCCTCAGGGGAAAAGAGTGCCGTCCTGCACTCACTCAGCCTTCACAGAAAGAGGGACCGGTACTCCTGCAAACACTCACAATATACAGATATAGAAAACACAAATGGCTGAGGATATTACCTCCAATGAAGTATGATATCTCAGCGATGAGGAGGAGATGACGTCTGGGTTTTATGGAGTGAGATGATGAAGAATGAGTGACAGCTGTCAGGAAGTAATGAGTAACAGCTGTCACTCCCGGCTGTGTCCGTGGCGGCAGCGCCCTCTCGTGCCTGAAGCCCACACTTCAGACAGGGCGCCCTCTGATGGTGGGCCAGCAGTACCTCCTCTTCTGGCGGCCCACACACAACACTAGCCCCCATTTGCCAAAACCATAAACACATTTCACATGAAGACGCAATTCACAAAACGCAGTCCTAGAGTCAGAGGAGGGAGAGGAGCAAGCCAAGGAGGGAGAGGAGCAGGCCAAGGAGGGAGAGCAAGGCAAACTCGCACCATCATGCCTGCAATGTAGATGAGGTCCTGTGGCCTGACCCAGCTCGACGACGTGATGCCAATGATGTGTGTGTGTGTGTGTGTGTGTGTGTGTGTGTGTGGTATAGTTCAATAAATGAAAAAAAAAAACATCACACCCTGAACATTGTGTCTTCAATGAGTATTGTGTGTAATGGATCCTCTGTAGTGTTTGCAATGAGTTGTGATACAGTACAGTAGTCTGTATTCTCTGTAGATTTACATACTGTTCATATACTCAACAAAAATATAAACGCAACACTTTTGGTTTTGCTCCCATTTTGTATGAGATGAACTCAAAGATCTAAAACTTTTTCCACATACACAATATCACCATTTCCCTCAAATATTGTTCACAAACCAGTCTAAATCTGTGATAGTGAGCACTTCTCCTTTGCTGAGATAATCCATCCCACCTCACAGGTGTGCCATATCAAGATGCTGATTAGACACCATGATTAGTGCACAGGTGTACCTTAGACTGCCCACAATAAAAGGCCACTCTGAAAGGTGCAATTTTGTTTAATTGGGGGGGGGGGGATACCAGGCAGTATCTGGTGTGACCACCATTTGCCTCATGCAGTGCAACACATCTCCTTGGCATCATCCGTGAAGAGAACACCTCTCCAACATGCCAAACGCCAGCGAATGTGAGCATTTGCCCACTCAAGTCGGTTACGACGACGAACTGGAGTCAGGTCGAGACCCCGATGAGGACGACGAGCATGCAGATGAGCTTCCCTGAGACGGTTTCTGACAGTTTGTGCAGAAATTCTTTGGTTATGCAAACCGATTGTTTCAGCAGCTGTCTGAGTGGCTGGTCTCAGACGTCTTGGAGGTGAACATGCTGGATGTGGAGGTCCTGGGCTGGTGTGGTTACATGTGGTCTGCGGTTGTGAGGCTGGTTGGATGTACTGCCAAATTCTCTGAAACAACTTTGGAGACGGCGTATGGTAGAGACATGAACATTCAATACACGATCAACAGCTCTGGTTGAAATTCCTGCTGTCAGCATGCCAACTGCACGCTCCCTCAAATCTTGCGACATCTGTGGCATTGTGCTGTGTGATAAAACTGCACCTTTCAGAGTGGCCTTTTATTGTGGGCAGTCTAAGGCACACCTGTGCACTAATCATGGTGTCTAATCAGCATCTTGGTATGGCACACCTGTGAGGTGGGATGGATTATCTCAGCAAAGGAGAAGTGCTCACTATCACAGATTTAGACTGGTTTGTGAACAATATTTGAGAGAAATGGTGATATTGTGTATGTGGAAAAAGATTTAGATCTTTGAGTTCATCTCATACAAAATGGGAGCAAAACCAAAAGTGTTGCGTTTATATTTTTGTTGAGTGTATGAAACACACAAATCTATGAATGCTACGTACTGTACAGTAATATATTTTGAGAACAGATATTGTTCAGATACAGATACTATGGTTTGGCAGTTGTGAACAAATGTAAAAAGGACATTCACACACTGAACACTGTGTTTTCAGTTGTTTTGTTGTAGTGTGTAATGATGCATATAGTGTTTACATTTTTGCAGGCTTTGAGCAGCTGATTTGGTGTGACAGTTTGTGTTTTGAAAAGAGAAGGTGTGGTTTTGTGTATGTAGCCTTAGGAAAGTGTGTTGTGTTGTGAAATGTGTTTTAGCAATTTAAAAAAACTGTACTGTAGAGTATGTAGCATTCATCGATTTGTGTGTTTCATATGAACAGTATGTAAATGTACAGAGAATACAGTATGTACACTACTGTACTGTATCACAACTCAATGCAAACACTACAGAGGATCCATTACAATACTCACTGAAGACACAATGTTCAGGGTGTGATAGTTTTTTTATTTATTGAACTATACCACACACACACACACACACACACACACACACACACACATCATTGTGCGACATCACGTCATTGAGCTGGGTCAGGCCACAGGACCTATGTTGCAGGCATGATGTTGCAAGTTTGCCTTGCTCGCCCTCCTTGGCCTTCTCCTCTCCCTCCTTGGCCTGCTCCTCTCCCTCCTCAGCCTGCTCCTCTCCCTCCTCTGACTCTAACTCCTCTTCCTCTGATTCTGCCTCTGTCCATTGTGGTATACGTTTGGAACCTTCAGCAAACTGTGCACTCTGAACTGGCCTCTATAGTTGTGGTCACGTCATTTGCAACAAGTGTCTACAATTCGGAGTCATTATGTTTAATGAAGGAAGCCAGGTGTGTACATTGTGTTCAGGTTTTGCTGACTGTGGCAAGCATTTTGCATTACTTGAGCTTTAAATTGAGAATATGAGCAGAGTTTTATGCAACTTGTGTTTTAGCAAGGCAAAATGTGTTTAGATTTATGAGAAAAGGAGGACTGCGTTTTGTGAATTGTCTTCATGTGAAATGTGTTTATGGTTTTGGCAAATGGGGGCTAGTTTTATTAAATGTGTTTAGAGAACTGGTCATTTGGTTTAGAGAATTGGGTTTTGTGTTTTAGCAATTTAAAAAAACTGTAATAGTACGAATGGCCACACATTTTCTAAGTGCCAAACGAGCAGTGTTAGATGTTCGTGTGTATCAGCTGGAATTTGGCCGACACCTGCCATGAGAGGGTTCGATGGGCTCACACAGCACACACTTTGTCTTTCAGGTGCTGGTGTGTGCAAATAATTGCAGCAACAGGTGTACGAGGTGTTCGAGGCAGCTACAAATTTACACATTTTGCGTACGTTTTCTGCTTCATGCGCACTTCAACCAAATTCGCATTATGTGTGAAGGGACCCTAAAAATGGACATTTCCAACAAACTGATCATTGTTCAAGGTCCCTGGTATAATGTTTTGCCGAGAACACCTCACTGAAGTGATGCAAATCGTGTGCGTGTGTGAGTGTGGGTTCCTTTTGAAGCTTCAATCCACAAGCAGTTGTCCTCACTTCTCCTGGTTCTGGCTTACAGCCCTTCATTTTAAAGCTATAGGGCCTTTCAAATTTCACAAAACACAGAAAATGTAGTTTCTGTTGAAATCCAAGCAATATAATATAGGTTTATATTTGTAACATGCTGCAAAATTACAGCTCATTTTAATGAAGAGGGCACATTTATCTGGGGGAAATTCCATATAGTGAATATAGTCTTTTCCTCCGTCGCCATCATGCAGACTAACTGCAGGAGGACACGTGAGTGCCCATGTGTGAGGTTTTGAGATTACCTATGACCCATCTTACGTTAACATCCATAATATTTCTTGTAAATCAGTTAAAAATCTACCAAATGTTAGTCATAGCATCTGTTCCCTTGAATTTCTACCCCTCAGGGGTTGAAATTCGAAATTATGTCCAGACAGCATGAATTTTGATTATAATGGCAATTTCACATTATTAATCCCTTATCTAAATGCTAAGGAATGAAATTATAGTGGTGCCAAAGAAAATTATTTTTAATGACTTAAATCTTTAAAAAAAAAACACAGTAGCACTGTACCTTTCATGATTAAAGAAAACAAAAATAGTTTTTGTTTTTTTTTTCTTGACAGTAATATGAGGCCAGAGATCTGAGTGTCTGAGTTGAGGAGAGCTTCTCACAGAAAATCACACTTTAATGACTCTGCACTGTTTTTCATGACCTTTTATTTTGATTTTCTTTCATTCTCCGGCTGCTTCCTCTAATCTGATTTGATTAGTTATTGATTGTTTTTAATGATATCAATCTTTGGCTTATTTGTTTGAATTATTTCAGTCACTTTATTTCACTGCATTTGTAAAAGAGCAGATACATTTCTAATTGGAGATTGCATTTTCTGTTCCATCAACACATTATCTTTAATGTCCCATTTGTTATATTTTGCATTCCTAGAGCACATTTCTAAATATGCTGAGACACTCAAACACAGCATGTTTGTCACTGGACACATTCCCAAGAGACTTGTACAAGGGCACCTCTGCATTACTCAACTTATAATCGCAGTTCAAGCTTTACTAATTTCCTTCCTCGCTTCTTTCTGGTTGTGCCATCCTTCTCCTAGCATTTTTGATGTGCATCATCCCTCCGGTTCCCACAGCCACATACGCTACATGCCCATGGAGATGCCTGACCTCTGCCTCCCCTTCCACAGGTTCCTCAGAGCTTCTTCCTTTACAAACCGATCGTGCCTTTTCTTTTCCTCCCCATTTCCTCGCTCTCTCCCATCCCCCGAGAAAGCTGATATTCTTCACTCTGCGATAACCCATTTTTCTCTTCCTGTGTATCGCTTGCCTTTTGTCGTGGCCATCATTAATGAAGGTGGATAGAATGTTTGGGTTGCCCTTTGTCTCTCCTTAGTGCATGGTGTGTTGTGTTGCTCTGCCTACACAATCCCAGCTGTGTATATGTTGCCACGTGACAGGCGATTTGCTTCATCAAAGGCAATGAAGGCTGATTTTATGCAAGAGTTTGCTTGTTTATTTGCTTATGGTTGCAGCAGTGATGGAGCCAGTCAGTGACTGTGGACAATTTAGGGTGATAGGCTATTTCAGAGAGCTGAGCATGCACCAGATGTTAGCCAGAATACAAAGTTGATTAAGTAAAACCAAGGAATGTGTGTCACCTTGGGGTCATCACTTTCAATTTACAGCCAGGGCAGTGACGTATGTTTGTACTGGGTGTACTGACCACTGCTCTGTCACCTCTATGCTCACTTTGTTCGTTGCTGTGATATACGTCTGTCAGATTGACAAAGGCTTATTTAGGCACACATGCTGTGGCAAGCATTTGTTTGGGAACTCTGAGAATTACAACCCCAATTCCAATGAAGTTGGGACGTTGTGTAAAATGTAAATAAAAAGAGAATACAATGATTTGCAAATCCTCTTCAACATATATTGAATTGAATACACCACAAAGACAAGATATTTAATGTTAAAACTGATAAACTTTATTGTTTTTGTGCAAATATTTGCTCATTTTGAAATTGATGCCTGCAACACTTTTCAAAAAAGCTGGAACAGTGGTATATTTACCACTGTGTTACATCACCTTTCCCTCTAACAACACTCAATAAGCATTTGGGAACTGAGGACACTAATTGTTGAAGCTTTGTAGGTGGAATTCTTTCCCATTCTTGCTTGATGTATGACTTCAGTTGTTCAACAGTCCGGGGTCTCCGTGGTCGTATTTTGCACTTCATAATGTGCCACACAGTGGGCGACAGGTCTGGACTGCAGGCAGGCCAGTCCAGTACCCACACTCTTATACTATGAAGCCATGCTGTTGTAACATGTGCAGAATGTGGCTTGGCATTGCCTTGCTGAAATAAGCAGGGATGTCCCTGAAAAAGATGTTGCTTGGATGGCAGCATGTGTTTCTCCAAAACCTGGATGTACCTTTCAGCACTGATGGTGAAATCACAGATGTGTCAATTGCCCATGCCATGGGCACTAACACCCCCCCATACCATCACAAATGCTGGCTTTTGAACTTTGCACTGGTAACAATCTGGATGTTTTTTTCCTCTGTCCATGATTTCCAAAAATAATTTGAAATGTGGATTCATCAGACCACAGCACACTTTTCCACTTTGCATCTGTCCATTTCAAATTAGCTTCAGCCCAGAGAAGGTGGCGACCTTTCTGGATGTTGTTGATGTATGGCTTTAACTTTGCATGGTAGAGTTTTAACTTGCACTTGTAGATGTAGTGACGAACTGTATTAACTGACAATGGTTTTCTGAAGTGTTCGTGAGCCCACACAGTAAGACCCTTTACACAATGATGTCAGTTTTTAATGCAGTGCCGACTGAGGGATCAAAGGTCACAGGCATTCAGTGTTGGTTTTCAGCCTTGCCGCTTACGTGTAGAAAGTTCTCCAGATTCTCTGAATCTTGTGATTATATTATGGATTGTAGATAATGGAATCCCTGCTCAAGCCAGCACATGTCCAGGCCCATTTGAAGTTCACCAGTGACCATCTGGATGATCCAGAGGAGGCATGGGAGAAGGTAATTTGGTCACATGAGACCAAAATAGAGCTTTTTGGAATCAACTCCACTTACCATGTTTAGAGGATGAGAACAACCGCAAGAAAACCATCCCAACCGTGAAGCATGGGGGTGGAAACATCATACTCTGGGGGTGCTCTTCTGCAAAGGGGACAGGATGACTGCACCGCATTGAAGGGAGGATGGATGGGGTCATGTATTGCGAGATTTTGGCAAACAACCTCCTTCCCTCAGTTATCGCATTGAAGATGGGTCATGGCTGGGTCTTCCAGCATGACAATGACCCCAAACACACAGCCAGGGCAACTAAGGAGGGGCTCCGTAAGAAGCATTTCAAGGTCCTGGAGTGGCCTGGCCAGTCTCCAAACCTGAACTCAATAGAAAATCTTTGGAGGGAGCTGAAACTCCAAACCTGAAAGATTTGGAGATCTGTATGGAGGAGTGGGCCAAAATCCGTGCTGCAGTGTGTGAAAACTTGGTCAAGAACTACAGGAAATGTTTGACCCCTGTACAATGTTTTAACCCCTGTACAAATTGAAACTGACCTTTGTCACCATTTTTTCTATTTTTACCCCATAACTCCTGAACATGCAGTCACAGATAGTCCAAACTATACCTTTTTGGAATTGGTATGACCAGACAAATAATGTAGTGTAGTTTTCAATTTGATTAGAGCATTTTTAATTTTGACCCATGTGTAATTCTTCAATTGACCAATACCTGGCCACCTATTGAAAATTCATGTGGCTAGTCTTATTTTTTTTTTTTTCAAAAGAGTAATGTCTAAGGGCCCGGTCCCACTGGGGAGAGGATTAATTGCACATGAATTGAGTATACAAAGGACAGGTGTTCGTTGTCGTCCGCAACAAAAATGGCCAAAAATGACAAATGTCCCAGTATGAATTACGGATATATTAATAATGTATAGTGAATATATGATGAACAGTCACAGTTGTATAACGCATGTAGTGAGGAAACGGATCTGACGCATTGCGATTATTACAGCAGTATTACAGGTATATTATGAATGCATCACGCACGTGTTGCGCATGCATGGCATCTACATTGCAGTCATAAAAGAAGTGCACTCGGGCCGTCAGCATCACTATTCACACCAACAATACAGGCTCTGGAGCATTTGCTGGACTTGAACAAGTTGATAGGAGTAAACAAGCAGTGAACAGGGCGAGTGGTGACGTCAGCGGATCGCACCAGAGCGCTGCTCGTCTGAACAATTATAACAAGAAGTTAAATCTGTTATAAACATAGGAATAAATACTGTAACAGCTGCAGAGAAGAAGGAAAAAAACATGCAACTGTTTTATCAAGCCTTGACAATGTAAACAAGTCAAATAATTACCTTTTTTGGTGGCTCAAAATGCTTTCTGCAGCTTGTTAACCATTCGCATGCACGCACGTGTGAACAGCCCAGCTGCAGCTTCCTCTGATTCAGGAGGTGATTTGATTCGTTTTCAACAGCCAATTTGCAGAATAAAATGATTAATCCGCCACAAAATAATTATTTTATATACGCAGCATCCAGCACAGAGCGGGTGGCAGCTGGTATACAAAGAACGGCGTCCAGCTGTGAACACAGCGCATCTGATTTGCATCCGCCGCAAATCAGATGCAAAGCAGACGTAATAAAAATGCTTTATTCATGGTTGCTTCAGCTTATTTTAGTTTGTGATGTGGACATGATGGGCATGCAAAATATCCGTTTTACACACTGTCCCAGTCCGCTGCCAAGCCGCAAATCCCTGTCAGTTGCGGATATCAGCAGATGATATATACACGGATATATACGGATATACAGCGCATAGATTGAGTATGTATTGTTTATGTATTGAGTATGTATGGAGTATGTAAGGCGGATGTAATCCGCAGCCAAAATTTTGTGCAGTTCAAAAATCCTGGCAACGGAAAAACGTGCCTCTGCTGATAATTGCGGACGTGTGCGGGTGTTGGCCGACTCATACAAGCATCTTTCATGCATATTGCAGCTGGTTTGCAAATAGGAGCCAATTTTGTGCGCAATCCATACGCAAATCCTCCTAAACGCCAGTGGGACCGGGCCCTAAGGAGTATTTGTGCCAAATTTGATGCTTGTATCACCATTTGCAGGATTTTTCCTCTCAATATTCTCTCAGCTGCTGCACTACAACTGCAGCATTTTTCCTGGACTTCAGTGTCTTGCAGAACAAACCTTCGGGCTCCTGAAATAAGAAAAACACCATTATTTCCCAGTAAAACCATTTCCTAGTATTTATATTTCAGAGTTTTGGTACATTTTTTGAGACACCCTATAGTTTCATTTCATTCCATTGGAAACACACGAATAGATTGATATGCATAAATGAATCATAAATGGGCCCTCAGTATTTTCATAAGTAATGATTTAATTCCACAAGGGTCGCCGCAAAGCATTTAATTATTTTGGCTTTCATAATTTCATTAAATTAAATCCTATTATATGGATTTGTTTTCACTTTGCGTTTACAGTTTTTCTCAGTCACTTTCGTTCATTTCTCACTACACAATTTACATTTGTACCACTTCTAAGGCCTTTCTCAAAACAGTTAGTGCAAGCTGCAAAACATAGTAGATAGCCTGCAAAAGTGAGTCACTTGTTCAAAATAGGTTGTCCATGCCACAAAAGTAAGTCACTTGATCAAAATGGGTAGTCCATCCCTCAAAAAGCAAGTATTGATTTCAGTGAAAGGGAAAACTCCTCTGTTGGGTTGAGGAAAGGGGAGTAAGGGGAAAGGAAAAGGCACATCACCCTGGGATGGGCATCAAACCAAGCTGTGACTGCATGTGCATGGTGGAATGCCACATTGTCCCAGGTGGTCACATATGTTAGTTAGCAAGTTACCCCCCAACTCACCCTGTCCCCTTTCCCCCTCAGGTACCAGTCTACAGCTCTTCTAAAAACTGGAGAAGGCATTCAGTGTTGTAGGGGCCAATTTGACTTTTATGTAGGAGCACACCATTGTTAGATATTGCTGCACACATGGTGATGTTGGCTCCTCTCTGGCACAAACAACCGTGGCTCTTTTACCAATTATGTTTCTGCCCCGCCTACCTTTTTAGGCCAAGTTGAAGCTAGCCTTATAAATGTATATTATGTTATGTGGGACTTGATTGGGCTCCAACTCCATGACTCTCTGTAAGCAATCAAACCAAATGTATGTAAATGATTTAGAGTACTTTATGTATGTAGGGTCATAGTAGGTTACTGCAAAACGCACAATTAGTACAGTGTATTTTGGATTTACAGTAATAACCTTACCTGGATATATTGATGACGGTGTTAATTTATGCAAACACTGTTCCTTTCAAAAGGGACTTTCTAATAGATAGATTTCAGGCTGATTGCTCTGATGTTTTCAAAGACAAGGTTGTCGTGTAAAATATTGGCCCGAACTTCTTTCAGTTTTATTTCATTATTAACAATCACCATGTTGACAATGCCAAGCTCCTATTCTTCATTTAGAAGCCTACCCCTGCCCCCTGAAGGATGTAAACGTTCAACTCTTTAGAGGAACAAAGTTATATATTGGTGTAGGGGCCAGAAGAATACCATTACTGTAATTCATGTTACACTGTTCAGTAGGAAAGGCCCTTATACAATACAGTGAATACTGTAATCTTGGTTGATTGAAATATCCGTACAATGGATGCCACTGTGCTCTGGCTGAGATTTGGCTGCACACGTTCTCCAGCCTCTCTGTGACATCCCATGGTTGATGACATGGTCGATGATGGTAGCTCATATTTCATCTGTCACCCTATCTCTGGCCTTTCTTTGAGTCCCACCACAGATTCTAACTCTCCCTCTACCTCTACCTCTACCTCTAGGCATTTTGTTTTTGCAAGTCCTCCACCTTGTCCCTTGTCTTGTCTTTTGTTCTTTTCCCTCACAAGATCCGCCTATAAATATAGGTGATGTGATTGGTGATGTGATTGAAAAAAGCCCAGCACCTGAGCTGGGTGACGGGAATCATCTGTGATCATTGTAATTTTCAATCCATTAGTTTTGAACATGAGGTTTTCTGTTTTGACAAACCGTGTGAAAGCAATTGAAAATTCACCAGTTAACATCTACTGTTTTGGTCACGATTGAGCTTGTGTGTAAAAGGAGTTCAAACTAATTTTAAATGTGTAAAATGTGTTTATTTTGTGTCAAAGGAAGAAGAATTGTGTTAATTGTATAGCCCACAAAGGCTGATGTTGTGGTAACTGTGTGAAGAGTTGTGAAAAAGCATTAAAGGTATTGAATGGGTCACAGCGGTTGTAAAAAAGCTGTATTACTTGAAAATGCTCAAGGCTGCATTATATAATATTTATGGCATTTTGAAAACTAAATTAAAATTATACAAGACACTGAAAATGCATTTTTCACATTTTTACAGTAACACTACCTCTAACCTTAGTGACATGAAATTTGGGGTCCCACAGGGGTCTGTCTTAGGCCCCCTGCTTTTCTCCCTTTATATAACACCCCTTGGGCACATATTGCGGCATTTTGGGATTACCTTTCACTGCTATGAGACCCTGATTCATGCGTTTATCTCTTCTAGATTGGACTACTAAAATGTTCTATTTTCTGGTTTACCGCAGTCTAACATTAGGGCTCTCCAATTGGTTCAAAATGCTGCAGCCAGACTTTTGACAAGAAGCAGAAAGTTCAACCACATTACACCCATTTTGGCATCCCTTCACTGGCTTCCTGTCCCAGTGACATCAAATTTTAAGGTTCAGCTACTAGTCTATAAAATTGTTCACAGACTGGCACCTCCCTACCTAGCTGACCTAATTAAACCTTACGTACCGAACCGGGCTTTGCGTTCTCAGGGTGCAGGACTACTTTGTGTCCCTAGGGTGAATAAGAAGTCTGCCGGTCATAGAGCTTTCACTTATCGTGCACCTGCTCTGTGGAATGACTTTGGTGATTGAGACTTCATAGACCGTTAAGGGCCACATTAGACAGGGGAGCAGTCCAAACTGCAGACACCACAGTTACAGCTTGCCAGGAAGTGGGGTCTTTTCTATTGTGATCAGACCTGTGGTGGTGGCTTCCTCCCTCAGCTGATTACCCTGGTCTGAGTCTTTGAGACTTGGTTATACCAATGTCCCAAACTCTTGACTGGCTGCTCTGACACCATTGGAATGGGTGTTTCGCCAATGTGGAATCTCTGGTCAACGAGTTTTACTCTGATTATGGATATACTCCTGGATTTGGTAGGCTTGAACTTCATATGAGCCCATGTTATGTTATCATGAAGCTTCTTCAGTAAGCGCTTGGTACATGGAATGGTAGAGGTCAGGGTTGTCAGGTCGTCCATGTAGGCACGAATGGGTGGCAATCGCAGTCCATCCTGCAAGCGTTCTCCTCCTACCACCCACTTGGAAGCCCGAATGATTGGAAGGCCAATGGGGAGATTGCACACCCTGCCATTATACCCACTTCCATGATGTTGTACTCTGTTGTTGTTATACAGAATTGCAAATCCTGGAAGTAGTTTCTAACCAAGTCTGTGATGTTCTTTGGCACATTCTCCGGTACACTTGCAACTAACAAATTAAATCACTTCTTGTAGTGTTAAAGACGACCACAGACCCAAACAATGAGTCAGCACTTCTGTCTTTGTGTGCCCTGCCCACTGCTGGAAGCTCCTGTTTACTACATAGCTTGTAGCAGTGCAGCAGCTCAGAGGAGCTGCAAAGCTCAACTCTCTATGCAATCACCGTGAGGCAGAGGTCTTGGAAAATAAAGCAGTGCTGACTTATGGTTTTGAAGTGTAAATAAAAGTAATATCAATAGAATAACTCCATTAATGTCATTTCTGTCATTTGTACAAAGTAAAAATATAACATATATCTTTTAATTTGAAATAATGCACTAATTCTGAAGTTTTGTAGCAAACACAGACAGATGCCAAAGGGGGTTATGGGTAAATGAGCCTCCGCTAACACTGATTGGTTCATTCATTCTATGTAAAAACCAACATGTTAATGTGAGATGTGTGTTTTGGTCTTTACATATAAATGTGTTTTTATAAAATGTGCCATTTTTTATTTGTAAAAAAAAAAGCCATTTTCAAAAAGCCAAAAAGTTGATTTGACAACCGTCTGATATAACACTAAACACGAAAATAGAACATTGCTATCTACTGGTGCCCAGACACTTAGTCCTTAGGGCGAATACTGCCATGAACGCTACTGGCCAGTAGATGGCAGTAGAGACCTTGAAAACTTGCAGTTTTCATACAGATCATATGGATCATTTATTATTCCAAATAAATAATCCGTCCGTGTCTGCTATGTTTAAGATGCGTGGAATTTAATAAACGCAAACCGAATTTCAGACATCTTATACGTATATATTACTCTGGAACAAAGAGGACAGTCAGTGTTTGAGAAAAAGCAAGACGTTAAAGAACATGAAACATTGCAGCTCACAATGATTTCAATTGAAAATAATGGAGAAGCAACCTGAGCTTCTTCTGGCAGTTCTCAAAAATTGAGGTAACACGCTGGAAGAAGATGAGTGGCGGAAGTCACCAAAACACCCCTGACAGCTCTGAAAGAATTAATATCACCCTCTCCCACCCCCCACCAAAGCTTTGCTTTTTGTTTGTTTGTTTGGTTTTTTTTGGAATGTGTTGCAGGATTAAATGTTGGGATGGATGTATAAATGAAAGGAAACTGACTCCACAAAATATGAAATGTTTGGTTCATACTTTTTGCATTGAATAGAATTCAAAGTACATCTAATAACCACTGATGTTTCTCTCCTCCATTTAACATATTATCCCACCATTTTCTGATTTACCTATATACGAACAGGTCCACAGGTGATGCCATCAACACAGCCCTCACCACAGTGTGTCAACATCTTGAACAGTCTGGCAATTATGCGAGGATGTTGTTCGTGGACTTCAGTTCTGCTTTTAACATACTTGTTCCAAGCAGACTGTTGTTCAAACTGTGCAGTCTGGGCATTGGCGAGCACACCTGCAGATGGATCAGAGACTTTCTCACCAACTGTCTGCAGTCAGTCAGGATGGGGTTCCACCACTCCTCAGTGCTGACAGTGAGCACTGGGGCCCCTCAGGGCTGTGTGCTCAGCCCCATGCTGTACACCCATGACTGTGCACCAACCCACAGCAGCAACATCTTTGTCAAATTTGCAGATTACACTACTGTGGTTGGGCTGATTCACAACAACGATGAGACGGCCTACAGAGAGGAGGTCCTGAACCTCACTACTTGGTGCTCCCTGAATAACCTGGCACTTAACTCCTCAAAGACAAAGGAGTTGGTGCTAGATTTTAGGCGGAAGAGTGAGGACACCCCCCCCCCCCCCCCTTCTCATTCAGGGAGACACCGTAGAGAGGGTCAGTGACTTCAAGTTCCTGAGAACATACATTTCTCAGGACCTGACATGGGGTACCAACACCAATGCCCTTGTGAAAAAGGCACAGCAGCATCTGTACTTTTTAAGGTCACTGAGGAAGGTCAACCTGTCCCAGGAACTGCTGCTGTCCTTCTATAGATGTTCTGTAGAGACCGTCCTCATGAACAACATCTTGGTGTGGTACAGGAGCTGCTCTCAGGCTGACAAGAAGGCTCTGGAGAGAATCAGGAAGTCAGCACAGAGCATCATAGGAGTGCAGCTGTCCTCTCTGTCAGACATCTATAACACCAGATGTCTGCGCAGGGCCAGAAGCATCAACTTTGATGGTTCACACCCCGGGCACAGCCTGTTCTCACTGCTGCCTTCAGGAAAGAGGTACCGGTCCATCAAGGCCCGCACATCCAGACTCAACAACATGTTCTACCCAAGTGCAATACGAGTATTGAATGTACATTAGCCTAGAGTCTGCACTGTTCATTGCATTTATTTTTTTATAAGGTGAATGCAATGAATAGTACAGACTTCTATTTATATACACCTACTGGCTTCTTTGTAAATACATGTACATATTCTTATTTGTCTTTTTATATTTATTTTTTTATATTTACTTTTACACCTTTGCACTATGGGAGTTGTCTTTTAATTTCATTGTACCTTGTGTATAATGACAATAAAAAGCATTCTATTCTATTCTGTTCTATTCTATTCTATACATTCACATTCTCTGCGTTGCCATGCAAGAATCAATGTAGTAGCTCAGTGAGATGTAAACAGAACAATCACATTAGTCACACAAATAGAAAAACACCCTTTAGGAAAGGCACTAAACATCCAACAGAGGACATTACACAAGCTGCACCTGAAAATGCCCTGTACCTACATGTTATTGTTATAAGGGGAAATTAGCTCAACCTTCTCAAGTACACACATGCACCACAAAAAAAACAAAACATAAAAATAGCTCACATTCATACAAGGACATGTAACGTGGCCATATATAGCACTGATGTCATGGCATCATATGTTATATGGCATATTAGAAGCACCTGGCCCCCAGTTATGGCATGCTGCAGACGCGCGCGCACACACGCACACACACATATATATTAATACATGGGCACATTTATATTTACTGGCACACATGAGGCAGGAAGTGGGGACATTGCATTTGTGGAAGATGCATGACCTGAGATTCTGTTGTACATTCTCCTAACTGAAACTGTGTCCCCCATCCTGGTCAAACGGGAGGAGGCGATGTGGGCGGGTGAGATGCAGACGTGCCGACCTCAACAGTATGTGAACATTAAGTGGGACACCGGCACGAGCCTCTGAGTTTAGAACTAATGGTGTCATTTGTTATGGGGGATTATTGAGAGGGGGCGTGTGCATGGGAATGGAAGCTGTTCCGTTTTCTCTCACCTGGCGTGGCAGCGTGCCAGCTGGTGTGTACAAGTGTGTAGAAACCAAGATTATCCTCTAAACATCTTGAGTGAAACAGTCACATTTTACATCTCTTCTTTTACTTTCTTTCGTTTTCCCCTGTAACTCACCTGTGACAGAAATGTTTTTTATCAAAAAATTTCTCTGCCCACTGAACTGCATGTAATCATTTTTAAAAATGGCATTTTCTATTTTGTGAGGACTGACAGAACTGTGTTGCCCTATAAAACACAGTCTAATGAAAATAAAGATATTGCTAGAGCATTCAGTCTTGTTTAGATGCAGTGTATTTGAACATTTTTCCACCAATTACACACATATGAGGTCCTCATGTTCCTACTGCTGCCCTTGCCTGGGGCATATTCAGTGCTCTGTTGGGTGAACACATATTCTTTATTTGTTCCCTGACCAGACTAGTGATTTGTAAAGCTTTAATTACTGATGCAAAAATAAGCTAAGCCAAGCTATGACACTACAGTGAGGAGGTTGTGTCCCAGAGGTTTACTTTTGCTTCTTGCAAGCTTATGCTGCCTGTTGATTTAATGTGGCTCTTTAGATTCAGTTCTGAGTTCATGATTACTCTTAGATTTCTGACCTGCTTTTTAGGTTTTAGAGACAGAGACTGATGGTGACTAGTAACACCTTCCCTTTCTTTCTGTGGACCAAAAACAGTGATCTCAGTTTTGTCTCATTTTTGCTGGAAAAAGGTGTTTTGCATCCACACACTTATCTGTTCAATGAGCACTCTGGAACATGTTTTCATCCAGGATGTCTCTGTACATTGCTGCATTCATCTTTTCGTCTCCTGACTACTTTCCCAGTTCCTGTGACTGTAAAACATCCACACAACATGATGCTGCCACAACCATGCTTCACTGTCGGGATGGTGCCTGGCATTCACTCCAAAGAGTTCAATGTTTGTCTCATCTGGCCACTCTGGTTGATGGATTGCTCCAGAGACAGTTGTCCTTTCTGAAGTTTCTCCTCTCTCCACAGAGGAATGCTGGAGCTCTGTAAGAGTGACCATCGAGTTCTTGGTCACATCTCTGAGTAAGGCCCTTCTCCCCCAGTCACTCAGTTTAGATGTGCGGCCAGCTCTAGGAAGAGTCCTGGTGGATCTGAACTTCCTCCATTTACTGATGGTGGAGGCTACTGTGCTCATTGGAACCTTTAAATGGGCAGACATGTTTCTGTATCCTTCCCCAGATTTGCCTCAAGACAATGCTGTTTCAGAGGTCTACAGACAATTTCTTTGACTTCATGCTTGGTTTGTGCTCTGACATGCAATGTCAACACACTGGGTACACACAGCTGTGTGCCTTTCTAAATCATGTCCAATCAACTGAATTTATGACAGGTGTACTCCATTTAAGCTCTGGAAACATCTCAAGGATGATGAGTGGAAACAGGATGTATTTTGAGCTTCATGGCAAAGACTGTGAATACTTATGTACATGTGATTTTACAGTTTTTATTATTATTATTATTATTATTATTATTATTATTATTATTATTATTATTATTAATAATAATAATAATAATAATAATAATAATAAAGTAGCAAAAATCTCAGCAAAACTTTTTTTCACATTGTCATTATGGGGTATTGTGTGTAAATTTTTAGGAAAAATGAATTTCATTTTTAATATTGGAATATGACTATAACATAACAAAATGTAGAACAAGTGAAGAGTTGTGTATACTTTCTGGATGCACTGTATTAAAGATCCTGTTTACTACTTTGAACATTTCTCAGCATGGACATGTAGGGTTTGAACCACAACAAATTGGAGGATTTAAAATACCATATAACCTGGGATCACTTTGGGATTACATAAAATGAATTGGGGACATGGCTGTGGAAAGGACCATGTAATATATCTTAACCTGACTCCAGTGGTGGAAAGCGGATGGAAATCATGATTTGGTACAAATTCAGTATCCATGAAAAGGCGTAATTTTTTAGAGCGAAAATTAACATGAGCAGACTATTTCCAGTTTGTCAGTAAATACATGAGGAAATTATTGAAATGCTTAAAAATAATTTCCTCAAAGGTTTTGTGAATGTCTCCTTCTACATTGCATGACATAATTAAAAGAAATATGTAATCTGCAGGAATTTCAGCCCAAAAAGGGCAATGGCACATTGCTATGTTGACCACCTGTGAATTCTGGTCACTTTTTGAGCCACTGCAGTTTGCTTTTACAGCATACAATTCTGTGGAGATAGTGCTTGCTAAAGTGCCATATGTCCTTTTGATGGCAATAGACTCAGACACCACAACAGTCGTGAGGTTTTATCATGGTTATCATGGTTGACATCATATTTGTCCGACCAATATCAATGTGTCTTGCATAAAAATGCCACTTCAATGCTTGTTCTGCTAAACTATGGGGTGCCACATGCTTCTGTATTGGGTCCCTTGCTGTTTTGTCTTTATTTGGCACCACTTGGACAGGCCAATTAAGGCTAGTGATGCATCTCAGATTCAGACTTTGAGGATTGTTTGGCATCAGTGAGAAACGGTATGTCCTGTAACTTCTTTCTAATTGATGATTGTTGGTCCTGTGAAGCCTAGAAGCCAGTTAACATCGGCTGATTTATTACACCTTAGGTACTGGTTTGTGGTATGCATTTTTGGGATCAAAGACTACTATGTCTTCCTAGGGTGAAGAAGAAGTCATCAGTTCAGAGAGCATTTTCTTATTATGCACCCTCTTTGTGGACCCTCTACTGTAGTCAGAGTGGGACAATATGTTCACTGTCAGTGTTAACACTGGTGATTTAGTTTGTACCAACTTTGCATGTTAATAATGAGCTCTTTATATGCCTCACAGCTTTGAAACTGCTCATGCCAGGCTACCTTTTGGTGGAGAGGTTGGGAATGTTGGCAGTTTTGATGTATTGAGTGTGATCTGCTTTCCAGAAAGCCCTCAAAATGGTAGAAAACCCAAAATTTTCCTGTCATTCGTATCTTTGATTAGTTCAAAATCAAAGAAATATACTAGCTATGGCTATAGAACATTTTGTATGATGGTTTGTGATACAATGGAACATATTAACACATTTAATTGATATACCAGGTTGTTTTAACCAAATTTATAGTGGTTGATAAAATTATCATTTTGAAAAAGTGTCAAAATATGCCCATTTCTGTCACCCCAGATGCCAATGTGGACAGTTGATTATCATATTCATATTTGTGCCATATATTCTTGCATATCTCAAGATGATTTGCTGCAAATATGATGTCATTGAGCTTCCTTCTTGTGATTATAAATAGACACATTAGCATGGCACATTGGCTGTTTTGGGGTGGATCTGGATATCTTGGGATTAGGTCACTTCATGAATATTGAACAACAACATGGTTGCGTCACTAGAAATTGGGAAAATCATAATAACCATATTACCGTTATGTTTAAAAATAGGCCAAAATGGCTACATTTCTATTTTGAGAGAATTCAGTCATGCTGGGATTCGGTTGCTGAGCAATGGGCAATACTTCATACTTCTGGTAACCACACATTTCCCCACATGATGTCATGTGCTGTGAAGAAACAAGCACAGACACATATTGCTATCACCAAATAGCAAAGCAAGGAATACCAAATTCACTGTTATTTCTGTAAACCAGTGTAAAACAATAAATACTTGTTCTATTAGAAAAGAAACCAACCTTTTTATTTTTTTCAAAAACTATATGGATTTGAATCACGTGCGATTACATCAGACAAGCTTGAACCCTCGTGGGCATGTGTGAGTTTTTTCACGCCTGTCGATTGCGTCATTCGCCTGTGGGCAGGCTTTGAGTGAAGAGTGGTCCACCCCTCCCATCTATTTTTTCATTGTTTAGGAATGGCTCAGAGACTGCCGCTTTGCTTGATCAAAATTTTTCAGAAACTGTAAGGCACATCCGAGTGGACACCATATGAGAAATTCAGCTGGTTTTCGGTGAAAATTTTAAGGGCTGATGAGAGATTATGGAGTGTTACTGTCGCTTTAAGGACAACCCACGGAGCCGGAGGGTGCACCGCACTCTGAGCCATCGTCGTCAGCCTGTTTCGAGCTGAAAACTTCCAAATTTAAGCCTCTGTTGACCCAGGACGTCGTGAGAGAACAGAGAAGTTTCAGAAGAGGTCGGGATCAGCAGTTTATCCGGACATTCCACTGTTAAAGGAGATTTTGTAATGAAAGATGTGCGGACGGATTCGCGCGTCGGCAGGCAGCCGCTCATTGCATGGCGCCACAGAGAAACACCTCCGTGTTGATAACTATTCGTAAAATTCAGGCGGCTTTTGATGGTTTTCAGTCGAGTGAGTATCCGAGAAACTGTTTAACAGCTGGGCATGTTCAAACTTGTCCCGTAACGCTTCCAACGGAGGTGTTTCTCTGTGGCGCCGGGCCATGAGCGGCTGCCTGCCGACGCGCGAATCCGCGAAACCAGCTGAATTTCTCGAATGGTGTCCACTCAGATGTGCCTTACAGTTTCTGAAAAAATTTTGATCAAGCAAAGCGGCAGTCTCTGAGCCATTCCTAAACAATGAAAAAATAGACGGGAGGGGTGGACCACTCCTCACTCAAAGCCTGCCCACTGGCGAATGATGCAACCGACAGGCGTGAAAAAACTCTCGCATGCCCACGAGGGTTCAAGCTTGTCTGATGTAATCGCACGTGATTCAAATCCATATAGTTTTTGAAAAAATAATAAGGTCGGATACTTTTCTAATAGACCTTGTAGATCAAGGTAAGTCAGAGATGTTTTACCAACTCATTTAACAAGATAGATATTGAAACTATGTATCTATATAATCATTGTAAATGTGAGCATATATGTTTTGAAGTTCTTCATAACAAGTGTGATTTTAAAATTTGAACAGTAAAAATCAGTTGAGATTATATCATTTTTTGCAATTTATTAGGACCCCTTCACAGGCATCCGGCGTAAAACTTGTGCCAACTACCAATGCAGATCTGGCTGTATCCGCTGTGGCGACCCCAAACACAAAACGGCAGCAGCCGAATGGACAACAACAACAACAATTAAGGCCCCTTCACACATAGTGCAAAGTTTGGATGAAGTGCACACTTCGCAGTTCGAGTTTATACATGTGCCCATCAAACATGCAACCACCACACACGTGGTCAGTGCGTGTATAAATTTCGGCTTCATCTGGACCAGCAGTAAGGATCCAAATTGTTGTATCCAAAAATAACAATTTGTCAGGGATCTTCCACACAGGACTGTCTGCCCCATTGCTGCTTGTAGGAGCCAGGCAGTGGGGCGGTCAGCTGCATGTCTGGTCACGTTACACCCGATTGCAGTGTTCAGAGAGTCTGTCATGTGCAGCCTTGTCTGATTAGCACAACACAAATGCATGGGCCATGGTGTGATGAGGTCATAGAGCATATCTGGGGTGGGGAAGGCCATGAGAGGCAGCGTGAGCGACATTGAGACAGAACAAGAGAGAGAGAAAGAGAGGCTGCTGTGTCATGTTTCCATATCAGCACCTGACTTGACACTTCTCAGGATTGCATATGATAATACAATAATATGCTTTTGGAGAGCGGTATGCATTTTCAGAGGCCCGACGTTCACGCCCAGTCACCCAAAATGACAGATATTCACCCAAGTTAGACAAGGGCGAATATCTGTCATTTTGGGTGACAACAGCATGCTATTTGCATTATTATCATTTTTTACTGAGATACACAACACGTAATGCATACATAAAAAGTTGGCTCACTTAACTTTTGTTGTGTCGGCTGATGCGCACTGCTCCCCAAATTTGGCAGTGTGTCCTCATCAAGTTGGCTGCTTTAGCTGCTGTTCATTGTCATACTAGCCATGAGAAAATCATCCGGAATATCCGTATTGGGACCAAACCACACTTCAGCAGAGACACATGGCAGTTCTCCAAAAGACAGCAGACCACAGCGCTTGTTCTGCCACACCCCTCCCCTTAATTGCCTGCCACCCAGATTTCGGGTGGTGTTTGAACCGCAGTCATACAGCATTCTTAATATTCATACTGTGTTCCAAATACATTTGAACTGCAGTCAAGATCTGATGCACATGGGAAGTGCACAAATCAGTCAGGGCAGGCCAGAGCATAGTCTGGGTATTAGGCTGTCCTCCGCAATTCTTATTCCTTCCCAGATGTGGCACAAATTATGTTTTGTTTTGTTTTTTACATTCCACCTGATTCGGCTTGGCTCGAGTTCATTCGTATTAAGTGTGATGGGGCCCTTAAGATATGTTTTTTCAGGAAAAATTGGGCAAAATAATACGACACACTTTGTTATTTGGTATCCTCAATGCTAAAATATGTTTTAAAAGCTGTGAGAGGGAAAGGCAACAGTACCAAGTGGTAAATGGCTTAGCATCTAGACTTTTTTAAGGATGTGCAGAAATGTACTTGAAATGCAGAAGTGGATGTAGATTAACAAATTAAATGTTGCCCACATAAAACATGAAATAGCTTAGGCTCATACTGTCTGCAATGAAAGAAAAGTCAGTGTATGAGTCATTGTTTTGACTGTTTGTTTGTTTGTTTGTTTATTTGCTTTGCATTTTCTATAAATCCAACCTTTTCTGATTTGGGGCCATATGTATGTAATAATACTCCATTTACTACTGCTGTGTGCAATATGCAGTTATGCACTGCCTATGTCATCTGTTATATGTCATCCTGTGAATGACATATGATCCCTGTTGAATGTTTTTAAATAAATGTTTGTAGTACACTCATAATTCAAATGCCTTGCTGTAGTTGAAAGTCTGACCATATTACACATTTTCCACTATGGTGTTTTGCTTAAGTTCATTTTAATTTGCTCTTGCCAGCTCCTCAACAATTGTCACTGATTCCACTGGGATTTTTCTTTTTTTTTTTTTTTTTTTTAGTTCACTGGTTATAAGCCTTTCGGACCTTCAAGGTGACAATGTGATTTATTGTTTCATCTTGATCTCGCTTTTATGACCCACCATAATTCCTGACTGCTACTGATTGTTGCCTGAATGGGTTGTGTGATGCCAGTTTTGATAATGTTTTTTGTAATTGCATGCATCTGTACTGTTCAGGATGTAGGCTGTTTGACAGCAGCAGACTCAAGACCATCCAGTGTCTGTTGTGTATAATGGAAAAAGGGATTTGTGTTATGTGTCGACGCGGGTTGAGGAGCGGACCTGCGTCTGATGGAACCCAGCGCTAAAATAACCAGAAAGCGGTTCCAATAACAAAACAATTTATTTTTCCACCCTTTGGTGCATAACAAAGTGTACAAACAAAAGCTGCATCAGTCTGGCAGAGTGAAGGATGGCACGCTCTCCAGCGCCCAAAAGGATGGAAGCCCGGCGCTTCTGGACCCACGTTCACCGCCAAACACCCCCCAGGTGGACACGACAAACCGACTCTCTGCGAAGGATAGAAAAGGTGAGGTAAGTCAGCAGCTACAACTAATATCCTTCAAAAGGCACACACTATCAGCAACACATTCAGGTCTGTATTTAAGCTTTATGTAAATGAGCAGCTTCTCACAACAGGTGGAGGATCATCAGTCCGCATGCCACGGCAGCGAGAAGCGAGCTGCACAATTCTCATCAAAGTTCAAATATACTGCGTAACAAAATACCAAGTTACTGTTAACAATTAGTCAAACAATTAATCACCTCTGATGTGTGCTGACAGCATGTGTCCCTCACACTTCCTCCTTCACAGGCACGATGTGTCAAACCCAGGCGCGGTCCTCAGCATCTCACAAACGAACATCACAAGGTCGAGTTCCCGGCAATTCTGCTTGAATCACACATGACTTAAATGCAGAACGCCATTTCATTATCTGCTTCAGCTGAAAGTCTTTAAGGTTGCACGTGAGCACCATCCACAGGTGCTGCACATCATGTTGATGAGGGTGAAGGACTCTTCTGCCAGCACCTTCTCCACAGACAATAAATCAGTTTGCATACCACCTGGAGAGCAAAGAAAAGAAAAGAACACCAAAATGTCCAGCCACACACCCCCAACACACAACAGTACCCCCCCTTTAACGGGAAGCCTCCCGGTGACCGAACAAACCAGGTCCGAGAACAGCACCTCCTTCCGGGATCCTCGTCAGGAAGCAGACAGCATAACACTCCCAAGGTCCACCACAGACAGCAGGACAGGGCACCGCAGCTGGAAGGCCGACTGGCATCAACAAAAACCCCAAAACAGTCCCAAATACAACCCAACATACAAGAAAAACACAAAACCCACCCAAAACCTCCCCAGGGGACCGTCCCATCCAACCCCGGGAAGAAAAGAAAAACTCCCAAATGCAAAAACCCAACACAGCCCCACAAACACAATACAAACATAAATGCACAAAAGAAAAACAACAAACAACCCCCCCAGAACGACTTGCAGAGCCCAACACCCCCCAGAAGGCCTTTACCGCCGGTTCCAGGAGGAATAGCCAAAACCGGAATCCCACAAAGGTCCCCAGGTACACATGGAGCAAACGGCGCCCCCCAGAGGACCATACCATCAAACCCCAGGAGGCACCCTCCCCACAACCCAGGAACCCCAGACCCGGCCACACTTGTCTAGTCGGCCCCACAAGCCAATTCCCCCCCAGAGGACCGTCCCATCAACCCTGGAGGTGGAACCCGGAAGGAAACAAAAAACATCAAAGACCAACCCCCGGAGGACTACCTTAAACAACTCCAGGGGCAAATAAAACAACCGATAAGCCCTGTTACCTTCCCCGGCACCCCAAAAGACCCCAGGTCCTTCCCAGAGCCCCTCGGTGGCTCAATCTTGGCGAACGGCACAAAACAGCAAGCTGGGGAAGGGAACAGGAAAAACTAACCCAGCCCCAACCCCAAGGCGCAGCGGAAAACCGGAAATATGTCCGGTGTCTCAACCCGACCATACCCCAGCCTATCGGGAGGGGTGGAACTACCGAAATGGCGAACGGCAACAGATCGGCCCACCCCTCCGACTGAGGCATGTTCCTGCTGCACCACACCCCGGCAACACCAATGACAAACGGTACAAAGGCCCACCGAGGCTGGAGTGAAACCGGGCCCTAACTAAACCAGAAAAAACGCCCCTAACAACCCCCCCCTAGGTGCAGAGGTCTTCTGAGAACGCTCAGCGTGACCAACCTGCACCGCCCACAAGACGAACGGTCTTGGGGCGAGTGAGGTTGGGTGTTAGGGAAATAGGGAAACAATAAAAACAACAAAACAAAACGACCCCAGAACCCAACAAAAAATACCTAAAGACACATAAAAAAAAAAACAACGATCAAGTGAGTCCAGACGGGCTTCTAACCGCCTATCATTCACTCCACCAGACACGCCTCTGACTCCCCAAACAAATTATAACCCCTTTCAAAGAAACAAAACATTAGCCCATACAAGTTTTTTTTTTTTTTTTTTTGTGTGTGTGTATTATTTCGCCTGTCCCAGAACACCTGGAGATACGTCACCATTATTTTTCTTGATGCTTATATGTCGGGGCAATACAGCGGCCTCAGCTCGTCCGAGCTGCATGGGCTCATCTGCAAGAGGAGCCAGAGGTCCCGTCGGAGGAGCCTCAGTGGGGCGAAGAAGAGGCGGCCCAGATCTGTGTCGGGGAAAGCCCCGAGACAAAAAAAAAATGTTCTGATGGCCGCCCTCTCTCACGTCCACGCTCCTTCATCCGATCATCTAGATGAATCACCAACGATATTAGCTCATCTAAATCGTTTGGCTCGTCACGGACTGCCAGCTCGTCTTTTAATGACTCATTTAACCCATCTACAAACACTCCTTGTAAAGCTGCGGCGTTCCAACCTGACTGAGCAGAAAAAATCCGGAAATCCACGGAATACTCTGCCGCACTCCGCCTCCCCTGCCTGAGATTCAGCAACCGTTGGGCAACGGTATTCGTTTTCACCGGATGGTCAAAAACCAGTCGGAACTCCCGGGAGAAATCCTTAAAGGATCCTAACAATGGCGAGTTATTACTCCACAACGCTGTGACCCAAGCTAAGGTATCACCTCAGAGCAAATTTGTCACATATGAAACACGGCTACCATCAGAAGAGAAGGAAGCTGGTCGCTGAGCAAAAACCAGAGAACATTGCATCAAAAACAAAGCACAGGCTTCAACGTCTCCCGCATAAGGCTCAGGATGACAAATAATCGGTTCGGACGCCGAATCTCTGGGTGACGGAGTTATCTGCACCGGTATCGATGGTGCCGCAGCTGGAGCAGCAGGAAGCGGAACGGCTTGCGCTGCAAGCTCCGTAACACAGGCGTCTGTTTGTTTAATTTGGTTTGCGAGATGCTGTAATTGCTCCCATATTTTCTCCAAGTGTTCTTGAACTTTTTCGGCGAATGGAACCGCCTCTGCCGCTGGGTCCATTATGGAATGGCCGGGAACTACTGTTATGTGTCGACGCGGGTTGAAAAGCGGACCTGCGTCTGATGGAACCCAGCGCTAAAATACCCAGCAAGCGGTTCCAATAACAAAACAATTTATTTTTCCACCCTTTGGTGCATAACAAAGTGTACAAACAAAAGCTGCGTCAGTCTGGCGGAGTGAAGGATGGCACACTCTCCAGCGCCCAAAAGGATGGAAGCCCGGCGCTTCTGGACCCACGTTCACCGCCAAACACCCCCCAGGTGGACACGACAAACCGACTCTCTGCGAAGGATAGAAAAGGTGAGGTAAGTCAGCAGCTACAACTAATATCCTTCAAAAGGCACACACTATCAGCAACACATTCAGGTCTGTATTTAAGCTTTATGTAAATGAGCAGCTTCTCACAACAGGTGGAGGATCATCAGTCCGCATGCCACGGCAGCGAGAAGCGAGCTGCACAATTCTCATCAAAGTTCAAATATACTGCGTAACAAAATACCAAGTTACTGTTAACAATTAGTCAAACAATTAATCACCTCTGATGTGTGCTGACAGCATGTGTCCCTCACACTTCCTCCTTCACAGGCACGATGTGTCAAACCCAGGCGCGGTCCTCAGCGTCTCACAAACGAACATCACAAGGTCGAGTTCCCGGCAATTCTGCTTGAATCACACATGACTTAAATGCAGAACGCCATCTCATTATCTGCTTCAGCTGAAAGTCTTTAAGGTTGCACGTGAGCATCATCCACAGGTGCTGCGAGTCAGTAGGCCTGCACGTGAACATCCTCCACAGGTGCAGCTAATAATGCTGATGAGGGTGAAGGACTCTTCTGCCAGCACCTTCTCCACAGAAAAAAACAGTTTGCATACCACCTGGAGAGCAAAGAAAAGAAAACAACACAAAAATATCCAGCCAAACCCCCGAACACACAACAAAAAGACCATCTAGATTGTTACCAGCGCAAAGTTCAAAAGCCAGCATCTGTGATGGTATGGGGGTGTGTTAGTGCCCATGGCATGGGCAGCTTACACATTTGTGATGGCACCATCAATGCTGAAAGGTACATCCAGGTTTTGGAGCAACACATGCTGCCATCCAAGCAACGACTTTTTCAGGGACGTCCCTGCTTATTTCAGAAAGACAATGCCAACCCACATTCTGCACGTGTTACAACAGCGTGGCTTCGTAGCAAAAGAGTGCGAGTACTAGACTGGCCTGCCTGCAGTCCAGACCTGTCGCCCATTGAAAATGTGAGGCACATTATGAAGTGCAAAATACAACAGAGACCCCGGACTGTTGAACAACTGAAGTCATACATCAATCAAGAATGGGAAAGAATTCCACCTACAAATCTTCCACAATTAGTGTCCTCAGTTCCCAAACACTTATTGAGTGATGTTAGAAGGAAAGGTGATGTAACACAGTGGTAAACATACCACTGTCCCAGCTTTTTTGAAACGTGTTGCAGGTATCCATTTCAAAATGAGCAAATATTTGCACAAAAGCAATGAAGTTTATCAGTTTGACCATTAAATATCTTATCTTTGTGGTGTATTCAGTTGAATATAGGTTGAAGAGGATATGCATATCATTGTATTCTGTTTTTATTTACATTTTACACAATGTGCCAACGTCATTGGAATTGGGGCTGTAAGACGAAGGAGCTGGTGGTGGACTTCAGAAGACGGAAGACCTGTCCAAACTCATTTACCCTTCATGGAACTGAGGTGGACATTGTGGACTACTACAAGTACCTGGGTGTCCACATTGACAACAAACTGGACTGGACTGTAAACACAGATGCTGTGTATAAGAAAGGTCAGAGCTGACTGTACTTCCTTAGGAAGCTCAGATCTGTCAATGTCTGCAGAATTATGTTACAGATGTTTTATCACTCAGTGGTCTCCAGTGTCATCTTCTACGCTGTATTGTGCTGGGGCAGAAGGCTGAAGGCAGCTGACATGAACAAACTCAACAAGGTCATCAGGAGAGGTGTCCTTTGGCTGGAGGTGTTGGAGAGGAGGATGTTAACTGCTCACCATGCGGAACAACACCTCCCACTCCTTGTATGCCACACTGATGTCCTGTCAGAGCACCTTCAGCCAGAGACTGAAGCCACCGAGGTACACCACAGAACACCACAGGAGGTCCTTCCTACCTGTAGCAATCAGACTGTATATCTCATCCCCCTTCCGCAGGATGAATTCATAAAGATCAGAGTTTTCAGTTACTCAGAGCTATGTGCAATACTGTCAAACATGAAGTGTCTTTCAGTCATTTTGCATAAACATGTTGTACTCATTGTCATTGTAAAAAAAAAAAATGTTCACTGTTTCAGTACTTTGGCAAAATAATTTCCTTTGAGATCAATAAAGTTTCTTAAACTTGTCAAACTGGTCTTATAGGAAGCCATATAAAATCTTACAAGTCAACACCAAAACCCTAAAAACGGCCCTCGTGAACAGACAGCCAATGAAGAGATGCCAGCACTTGGGTTATGTGATCAAATTTTCATGTTTGAGTCAAAATTCGAACAGCTGCCTTCTGGATCTCTACTGCTTTTGCATGGCAAACCTGAAAACACATTACAAAAATCACTCCTGGATGTACCTCTGCATCAACCAAAGACAAAATTGGTCTGATCTTTGCAATATTTCACAGTTGAAAAAGTGCCACTCTTGCCATTGTTTTGTACGTCAAATGAGAGAGACTCATCAAAAATGACACCAAGATTCCTTAAGGTGATCTGATACTTGCACGACTTTGATTTACGCACTTGCACGCACTTTGCCGTGCAGGAGAGTAAACTCATCTCAGACTCACTGCAAACAATTGTAAAGTGTGGGCGGCTTCATGCACATGTGCAAATAAAATTTGGAAATGTTTGAAAATCTCCATCACGCGTTAAGTGTACTTCAAGTGAACATTGTGCAAACAATTCAAGAACACTACATGTGAGTGCGAGTGACTGCGTCAGCTCACCGCATCAGACCGCAGCTTGTCTGAACAATTATAATGAGATATTACATCTATCATCAACATACTTTTACAGCTGCTCACAAGAAGGGATGAACATGAAACTGCTTTACCAAGCCATTACATAGATGGCTCCCAATGCGTTCTCCACCTCTTTCAGTGTATGAGAGAGAGAGAAAAAAAGCTGTTGCTGGAGCAGTCCTCTGTGATTCCAAAAGCAATTAGAGGCATTTTCAACAGCCAGCCCTGAGAAAAATGATTAATTCGCTATGAAAAATGTATTTTATATGTGCAGCATCCAGCGCACAATGTTCGACACCCAGTGGAACAAAGCACAGCGTCCAGCTAGGAACACAGCAGGTGGTATCTTCACGATGAAGTATGTGCAAGTGTGCAGATCAAAGTCATGCAAGTGTCAGTGCACCTTAACAGTCTCACTATGCTGAATCATGCAATCACCCTGTAAATGCTCAAACAGGTTTCCCAGTGTTGGTGGCCCAATGACCAGCATTTCAGTTTTGTTTGAATTGAGAAATAGGCTAGTTGACAACTGCTCACAGCAATTAACCAGTCCTCAATATTTCTCATGGTAGCATTGTTTGCCTCATCATTAGCCAACACAGGCAAATCCATCTGCCAACTGTCTGCATAACAATGACAGTTCAGTCCAAAGCCATGGATCATCTTCCCCAACAAGGCTACATACAGAGAAACTAACAATTGGCCTAGAGCTGAACCCTGAGGGACACCATGCTTTACAGTGGTATAACCAGATGCCACATTGTTGAAAACAACACACTGGGATTGACACAACAAATATGACCTTAGCTAGGAGATCACTGTACCAAAAATACCAAAATAATTCTCAATCCTATTTTTAGGACACCGTGATTGACAGTATCAAATGCAGCACTGAGACCCAACAACAAGAACACAGATGCAATGTATGAGTCCTTATTTGTTAATTAATCATTTACTGTCAGGTTCTGGGGTCAAAGAGGTGGAGTCGATGCACTGAGGCAGAGGTGAAAAATGACAAGAGTTTACGATATTGAAGATTAGTTGTGGTTAAATTGCTGGTCATGGAGGCACTGGATGTGGAGATACTGGTTGTGGATGAGTTAGGCAGAAACAGTGGTGTCAGGGCCAGGTGGACACAGTGGAACTGATGGATGGCTGTGAACTCCTAGAAAAAAAGAATAATGGTTAACAGGAGAAGGCACAGTGAAAGTCACGGAAAAACAAGGCAAATACTGGAATGGATATGGAGGACAGATTACCACAGATGGTGGTGATAGGTGAGTGGAGTGACTGGGGTTTTGTGCTGGCAGAATAATTGGTAGTAGGTGTTTCAACAGCCAAAGGCGTAAGTAATCGTTTACGCTGCTCAGGCCCTGAGGGAAAAAGGGAAGGGGAGAGAGAAGACACCAAGGCAGCACCACAGTGCCCCCCCCCCCCCCCCCCTTAATGGGCGGCCCCAGGTGACCCACTGGGCCTGCCCAGGCGGACACAATGGAAGTCCAGCATGAAGTTCCAGAATGAGGAAGCAAGACACCCAGGAGTGCTCATTGGTCCATAATCCTCCCAGTCTGCCAAATACCTGAAAACCCCATCATCTGCAACACACTTCCAGTAGGCACTGCACAGTCAAGGCCTTTTGGCCATACACAAGCTGAGTGGGAGGATGGGGATTAGACACAATGAGCTAGAGTGGACAGAAGTCTTCTGTCCACTGTCCACACTGAACCACCGTTGGGTTAATCATCCAGTCCACAATGTAGGGCGATGTCCTTGGCTGAGAGCCACACCTCCTGACACAATTGGTACTAGGGCAGTGGCGGTTCTACACTGAATTACGCCCCAGGTGACACTCCATCTGAGCACCCCCACCTAAAAAAAACAAAACAAACAAACAAAAAAAAAACAGGCACAATTTTGCACAAACAGCCATGTTTTATTATTATATTATTAATATTTTAGAAGTGCCCCTGAAATTGCAATTGAAATTGACATCAAAAGCCCACAGGCTACAATATTACTCCTAAACAAAACATCCATTAATTGCAAGTTTGAATAAACATGCCTTACATTAGACACTTTATTAATCTGTCTTTCAGGAAGGAACAATTACTTCTTTTATTAAGGTACATATTTGTCTAAACATTTAGCTAAATTTTTAGCTTGATGTTTGTACATATTTGGCTCATTGTGTAAATACTCAGCATTAACTAATCTGCTAAAGGTTTAGGTTTGACAGAAATTTGATCATGTAGCATTTGCCTTTTTTTTCTTCCTATTTTTGGTCTTCATCTGTGGATCAAACAAAAATCTAAACCGAAATGTTACTAGCGTTCCCATACCAATGAAATTAAATGTGATTCTTTTTATCCATTATGTAAACCAGTTAATTATGATGATAAGCCTAATTTTAAATTTCATTATCCATTATTATTATTTTGTCAGTGTACATGACAACAAAAAGTTGCCAGCAGCTGGAAAATAACTGTAAAAACACACTCTTGCAGGCACAGAAAAAAGGGTCAGATTCAGTCAGTTCAGGATGTAATGTGAACACAGTATAAGTTCAAAGGTGTCTTTACATATAGGTGGCAGTCTGTCCTTTGTGCAAACTTTTTTCCACAAGCGGGCAGATTCAAACCCATTCTAACACCCTGTCTGTCTGCTTTCAAATGCCTTTTATTTCATAAATTGGCTGCCTGCCTTGTTTGCTGTGTGATCCGCAAAGAAATGTGGTGCAGAGTTCTGGTTCTGTGCTGCGTCCTAAGTGGATGGAGCCAAAGCGGAGCAGAGCCAATTTGCCTGTTCTACATACAGTGACAAGAAAACCATTTTGCAGTGGAGATTTTTTTTTTTTTAAGTGCTCGTCCCCACGGTGCTGCCCCTCCATAAATGCCACCCCAGGGCGATGGCCCGCATGGCCCATATCAAAAACCAGCGCTGATTGGGGGGGGGTGGGATTCTATGCTGGTCTGCATGGCACTGACTCTGGTCCTTGGTGTGAAACAGTGAGGAATGGGCTGTTCTCCACACTCAACAACAGCACAGAAGGTGGGCACGCACAGATGGGACAGCCAGATCTACCTCTTGGGCCGGGAACAGTGGCAGCTGATATTGAAGGGAGCACTCAAATGGTGACAGGCCTGTGGCAGTGCTCACTTATGTGCTGTGTGCATATTCCACACACGGCAAAAGGGTGCTCCACGTGGCAGGGCGAGAGGACATCACACAGCATAAGGTGGACTCCAGTTTTTGGTTGGCCCATTCTGCTTGGTCGTTGATCTGAGGGTGGAAACTGAAAGAGAGGCTGACTGAGGCCCCAAAATCTGTACAGAAGGCTTTCCATACTTGGAAGGTGAATTGGGGACCTTGGTCAGACATGACATCCAGAGGGATGCCATGCAGCCAGAACACGTGGGGAATTAGGAGGTCCTGGGAGGAGGGGAGCCTGGGCAGGGCCATAAAAGTGTGCTACCTTGGAAAATCTCATCATGATTGTGAGGATGACACTGTGTCCATTTGAGATAAGAAGTCCAGTAAAGAAATCCCAGCAGATATGCAACCAGGGGCGTCCAGGTGCGGGCAAGGGCTGCAGGAGGCCCGCTGTAAGATGGTACAATGGTTTGCCCCTGGCACAGATGGTACAAGAATTGAGGAAGATGAAGGTAGAGTGGAGAGACCAGAGTGGCAGAGTGACTGGTAGCAGGTGTTTCAACAGCCACAGGTGTAAGTAATCAACTCCACCTCTCAGGCCCTGAAGGAAAAAAGAAAGGAGAGAGAAGACACCAATGCAGCACAACACTTTACCACTGTAGTGACTGCAGTTTCAATAGAGTGAAACACACTGAACACTGACTGTAATAGTTCAATCAAGTTGTTTTCAGCCATATCTAATTACAAACCGCTTTCTGTAATATTATGGATAAAAATGACTAATTTGACACAGGTCTATAGTTTGCCAAACCCTCTGTGTCCAAACCGAGTTTCTTAAGAAGAGGTTTTATAACAAATATCTTAATATCTGTCTATTTTATATCTAATGCTGCGTTCACACCGGGAGCGACCAGACGCCACAAATTCACCATCGCCCGGTGTGTCGCTCTGCTTTTGCAGAGCGACACACCGGGCAACACACAAGGCAGCACACTTTTATGGCCCTGCACAGTGTGTCATTAAATAGAAGGAGCTTCCATTCCGCTCGCCGGCTCCGGTTGTCAGTCAAGTTAACATTACGGACCTTGATCACACTGAGCGAGTTGCTGTGCTCTTAATTGATGTGGAAAGCTGACAAACATTGCCAGTGGCGCCGTCCCTGGGTTCACAACATCCTCACGGGGAGTTTCATTATACGAGGTCTGTTAGAAAAGTAACGGACCTTTTTATTTTTTGCAAAAACTATATGGATTTGAATCATGTGTGATTGCATTAGCCAAGCTTGAACCTTCGTGCGCATGCATGAGTTTTTTTCACGCCTGTCGGTTGCGTTATTCGCCTGTGAGCACGCCTTGTGGGAGGAGTGGTCCAGTCCCCTCGTCGGATTTTCATTGTCAGGAAATTGGCTGATCGACTGCCGCTTTGCTTCATCAAAATTGCATCATTCGAAAGATTCAGATGGCTTTCGGTGGCTTTTCAGTCGTGTGACTATCCGAGAAATTGTGGACGAGCTGGACATGCCACAACATGTCCTGTGAGGCTTCACCACAGCATTGCTTTTTGTTCTGTGCCCTGCGCCTCCATCCCGATGCGTGAATTTCTCCGCACGTCTTATCATGCCGAAAACGTGCTGATGTCAAACTCTTCTGCCATTTCTGTGGTAGTCAGACGACGTCCCGGATCAACAAAGCGTATACTTTGGAAATGAACGGCACATTCCACTGTTACAGGAGTTTTTTGTCATGAAAAGACGTGCGGATAAATTTGTGCGTCGGGATGGAGGCGCAGGGCACAGAACAAAAATCAACACTGTGATGAAGCCTCACAGGATATGTTGTGGCATGTCCAGCTCGTCCACAATTTCTCGGATAGTCACACGACTGAAAAGCCACCGGAAGCCGTCTGAATCTTTTGAATGGTGCAAGAGCTGGGCATGTTAGGGCTTGTCCTGTGAGACCAACACGGAGGTGCTTTCGTCCCGCGCCATGAGTGGCTCCGTGGCAAATTTCTCCGCTCCACTTTCCATTACAAAAACTCCTGTAACAGTGGAATGTGCCGAAAAAGTGCTATGTCCAGTTGTCTTGCCATTTCTCTGGTAGTCAGACGACGTCCCGGATCAACAAAGCGTTCACTTTGGAAATGATCTGGTTGTTTGAGCCTGTCGATCACCGCTTGGTGCGCCATCCGCCACTGTGGGCCGTCTTTAATCCAGTTGTAATTGTCCTTAATCTGTGTGATCCCCATAAAATCTTCACCGAAAGCCATTTGAATTTTCCAAATGGTTTCCACTTGGCTGTCTCTCACACTTTCTGAAAAAATTTTGATGAAGCAAAGCGGCAGTCGATCAGCCAATTTTCTGACAATGAAAATCAGACGAGGGGGCTGGACCACTCCTCCCACAAGGCGTGCTCACAGGTGAATGACACAACCGATAGGCGTGAAAAAACTCACGCATGTGCACGAAGATTCAAGCTTGGCTGATGCAATCACACATGATTCAAATCCATATAGTTTTTGCAAAAAATAAAAAGGTCCGTTACTTTTCTAACAGACCTCGTATGCTACAGGAGCTGCGTCTGGATGACAGCCGCTTTCAGCGGTCCTTCCTTCTCTGCAGGACCCAGTTTGAGGATCTCCTGTCCCGTTCACGCGCGCACATGTAAACAATAAAAAAACAACTCCACTGCCTGCTGCGGGGCTGCTGCTCGCTCTTCCCCCAAACTCTGTCATAATTGTGTTATAAACCAGTCACCATTTGTTTTATTATACATCTGTGTAGTTAATAAATAAGATAATCTTCACACACGATTCACTAGTGTGTACGTTAAGGAAAAACAAACTCTGCTGTCCCTGTTGTGGTGCTTCAGCTCGCTCTTCCCCCAAAACCTCTGTCATAATTGTGAAATAAAGAACAAAAGGGACATATGTCCTGCTCACAGGCTGGCTGCCAGAGACAGCACATGTTCACATCTAACTCAGTCAAACTCTGGACATCTCCACATCACTACATATCCAGTCCCCGATTGGTCATCGCAGCGTGACAAGACGAAAAAGTTCAGATTTTTCAGCTTGGGGAGGAGGGCAATGTGACGTGACACGACATCACCCCACAAATGCACCAATCGCTGAAAATCACTTCATTCGCGTCGCTTCATTTGCATCCATCACGTCGCGTTGCGTTGCTTGGCGCCACAACGCGTCCTTACATAGGGATTACATGGCAAGCTGTCGCTGCTGTCGCTTGCGTTGCGCCCGGTGTGAACGCGTAGACCTCACAGACCAGATACTTATCAATAATATTGAATATTACTGTTTATGTTAGATCTAATACCAGAATATATTTTTCATTATACAGTACGTATAATACATTATACAATACTCGTATATTGTACCAAAAACATTAATGAGGTGATCTGTCCTGTTTATCAAACTGCTGTTCCACTGTTTTATAATACACACACATAACAACACCAGATGTGCTCTTAACAATATGCATTGAAACATACAAAACACTTTAAGAGGCAGTCACCCTCATTGTCACCCTCATTGAAATACACTCTTCATTTCTGACTAACACACACACACACAGACCCAACACAGTTTGGTGGCTGTCATTGCAGCGGTATTCACACATCATTTGTCATGATCGCCCTCACAGTCTCCACCCACGGGGCCATTGAAAAGCTACAAGGCAGTAACTGATGTGTCCATTGTGTTTGTCTAAATGTAGCCAACAGCTAATTAAAAAGGCAGTCTGGTTTATTTTGCTGGGAAATGGTAGCGTGGTGCTAAGAATTGCCTGCTGACAGCTGCCAAAGAGACAAAACGAGTACAAGAGAGGGAGCATAAGAGATTTACTTCTTTGTGTACACAGTAATGTGCCATCCCAGCTTTGACAGAAGGTGGCTGGGGTTAGTTCAACTTCTTAACACATGATTTTTCATCTGAGGACTTGACCCATTTGAAAAATGGTAATCACCGGCTTGGTCATTTTTGCAAGGCATCAAAACACAATACTTTCTCATTTCCCTTGGCCTCAGCATATAAATGGCAATGGCACTCTTCCACAGAGCTTTGTCATCTTCGGAAACTGGTGGGCAGCCATGTAGCCTTGAAATGGAGTACAGTGGTTGGCAGTGCTGGCAGTATCGGGGAATGGAGCCATGGAATCACAGATCGAGTGGCTCACCTCAGTCTTAGTCACATGGTGTTTATTGCACGTTACACAATGCTGCAGTATAACTTGGATGTATGTATTTTCTTTCCCTTCTCCTCGATGTAGAGAAGGTCTGACACTATCTGCACTCAGGAAACTCATTTATCGTCCGGCAACTGTTTCATAGAACATAGGATTCATTGGCATAAGAGTTTAACGGCTGATGGAAAGTTCAGTTGTTCACTTGAGGCTCCATGTTTGTGACACTTTTTTGTCCCACTTCACACACCTGTAAATGCATACTGACCATGACTGGGAAGTATAAAACTTAACAAAAATACAATTCTTCTCAAAGGGAAAAAACAGAACACAGTACTTACTACCCGGAAGGAATGACAAAGCTCTTTGACTATCCACAGAAAGGCAATAGACCCCCCAAAGTCAAGACAAACAGGGCGTGGTATGACTCACTGACACAGGTGTACATGTAAGTCCCTTCGGCTGCTCCCTTGTTTGCACTCGGGGTCGCCACAGCAAATCCAAGGTGGATCTGCATGTTGATTTGGCACAGGTTTTACGCCGGATGCCCTTCCTGACGCAACTCCATAATCATTAAAAAAAACTTTATTTATATAGCACTTTAAGTGCTATAAAGTTGAGTTATTTCAGTAAAATTTTAAATGAATGAGAAATTTAATTAATAAAATATGAAAAAAGTCACTTTCACCACTGAAGCAGTAGCTGTACCACTGCATTTTTTTTTTTTTTTTTATCCTTTTAAGAGCTGCCATATCTGTGGTACAGTCTCCACATTGTTAAATACTCTGTTTCTAGGTACATGTCACTGTACCTATGAAGGGATGTATGCAATGTCCTCACACAAATGGTTTTAGTGTAATTTTATTGCATCTACATTCATGAAAGTGCCAGTCAATTCGAATTCTCTCTCTCACTGTTTGTCATCTCAGCTCTTACTTCTATCATCTCTGTTTTCAATTTTTGGCAGTTCTTTGTTGTATTTTTCTTTATTTAATCTTTCTTATTATTAGGAAGACAAAAGTATTTGGTCACTCCTGTGAATCTATGTTTAAAAATATATCTGCAGTTACTAATGGTGCAATGGAATGCATTACTATTGAAATTTACTACAATAATAAGAAAAATTTATTAATAGCTTGCTGTATCATGAAAAAGATGGTGGAAATTATTGGACAGGTAAACCGTAAATTGCAGTGGGGATTATAATATGGATTTGCTAAACCCCAATTATCACATAATGGATTTCATACAACATCAATGGACCTCAGAGCTACATTCAGCTTTCATTCAGTTGATACTTCAGAATTTAATTTCTGTTTCTAGCCAAGTGGTTGTGTTGTTTAGGTCTTACTTGTTGAGTCAGTGCATTGAATACACTCAAAAAATGAGTCATTGGATGAACTCAATTCAATTATATATATATATATATATATATATATATATATATATATATATATATATATATATATATATATATATATATATTTTTTTTTTTTTTTAACATGGGAATCCAATCTATTGGGTCGGAATTTTGAGTGTATTCACATTCATGCAGTCATATTCAGTAATATGTTATCAAGATTTTGTGCTGTTAAGCTTGGGGTTCCTCAGAAGTTGGTTCTTGATCCACATCCATTGTCCTTGTATTTAGCACCATTATCACCACCATTTGATGATTTGGAATTGTAGATGCCAGTGCTCACAGAAAAAAAAGTGTGTGGAAATGCGGCCCAGTTGTAGCTGGATTGACTGTGGCAATGCAGATGAAGTGTCTTGTCCAAGGAAATACCTTGATCAGGAATCTACCCCAGGCCTATATATTAGTAGCCCAATTCCTATACCCATAGAAGTACCTGCTACTAAATATTTTCCGCTGGGTTGTGTGGCCTTGTATCCATGTATTTTATGAGTTCATCAATGTAACCACTGTTAACTAATTAGAACATTTTCTCTAAATGAGTAAACATTTTTTGTAGAAATGGCCTGTCTCTCTCACTGACCTCATGCAGTGCACTCACTGCACACCCTCACCCTCAGTTTTTGTGGCATATATGAATGTATTTTAAAGGGAGTGCCAGATGGCTCTCTGATTGGTATAATTCATGTTATGCCCTAAACACAGCCATCATTAAGTGAGTAAATACAACATCCAAGCTGTGTAATAATGTAGATTTGGAGACATCCCAAATGCACTTGTAGTATGAACTTTAGCCTGTATGCTATAGATCATTGAGTCTACAGTGTTGTGCAAAGTACCTGAAAGCCATGCGTGAGTAAAAAGAAACATATTTCTGAAGAAAGTGACTGAAACATGAGAGTCAACGACTCCACCTGGACAGGAATCCAGTCCATCGCAGGTTATTTCTATGACTACTGCCGGGACCCAGTTACAGCCAGGTGGGCTGGGAAAGTGCTGATGAAGTGTCTTGTTAAAGGACACAGACAGTTAGCAGGTAGCACACAACTACAGTGGGGGATTTTCAAGATCCCGCTAGACAGCGCCTACCTGCATGAGTGATGACGTCACAGCTCTATCCGGTTAGGGAGATGCGGTTTCGTTCAATAATAAGAACTGTAAAGAAACTTTCTCGTGTGTGGTTTGAGTTGTGTGGAGGTAGGAATAGCCTGTTGAATGCTTGAATAACGATGTCAGTTGCACAAAGAAATCAAATAATAGTGACAAGATGTTCATTGTGCCCCAGAATGTTGGTATTTTGGTCAATGAACTTTCCTAGCAATGAAGCCCTGGTCACATGGCACTAATGAAGGACACTGAAGCCAAAATGAAATAATAAATCTGGACTTACCTTGACTTTCAGAAACATCATTTAACCGACATCCAGCTTTGTTCCTGTATGAATTCTGACGACATCTTCAAGTCGTCCATAATCTGTTTTGCTTTTTGTCTTGATGGTTCCTCATCGTTTGTGTAATTCCCGTACTGTCAGCGTTCCATTTGACTGTCGTCGAACTTCGTCCAACCTCCCAAGTCTGACATCTTGTACGAACATTGTACGCACACACAAATGGCTGTTCACATGTCATCTTTTGCTGGAGAGGCTGTGCGCCACAGACAGCTGCGCGCACATTCGCATGCTGTCTTTGGCTGGAGAGCCTGTGTGCACACACACAAATGGCTGTGCGCACGTATGCACAGTCATTTGTGTGTACAATGTTCGTGCAAGACATCGGACTTGGGAGGTTGGATGACAGTCAAACGGAACATTGACGGTATGGGAATTATGCAAACGATGAGGAACTGTCAAGACAGAAAGCAAAACGGAATATGGACGAATTGAAGTTGTTGTTGGGATTCGTACAGGAACAAAGCTGGACAACGGTTAAATGATGTCTCTGAAAGTCAACATATGTCCAGATTTCTTGTTTCATTTTAACTTCAGTGTCTTTGTTAGTGCTGTGTGATTGGGGCTTTAGATCAATATTCACACCACTGCAGCACTCCTGCTAATTATTTCTGGGTTAACAACAATGACAACAAAATTACTTTCCAATATGGTGTGGAATTTGCCCAGTGGCCATTTCACTCCCTGGAAATCTGACAGTTGAACAGATGTTTCTAATGATGCCAAACATGCGAGCAAGAGACTCACTTACCGGAAGTCTCGTTTTCAAGATGATGGTGCATCGTGAAAATTGTCCATTAAACCCCAGTCTAGACATTGGTAGTCTAACGTTTGCTTCACAGAATCACCTGTTCTGTATTAGAATATTAATTGAATAAAAGCAGCAATGATTTTGTAAATTATGTTGTTTTTTATAAGTATATTTTTGAACGTTATGAACAATATAGACAAGATGTTTATTCTGCATAGTACTATCTTGTAGATGCAGTTGTTCAAGTGAACAAAATGTGGTAGCACTTGGAAAGACATTTCTTCTTGATAAAGATGCTTCTGGAGTGTCAGTCCCGATACAGTTGGCTGATGAAGAAAGTGGAAAAAGTCCAGCATTCATTCATTTGTTTATTTTATATACCCGCTTATTTTAATCAAGAGTCATGGGGAGAGCTGGAGCTTATTCCAGCAGTCATTGGGTGAGAGAGAGGGTACACCCTGGACAGGATGCCAGTCGATCGCATGGCCACATGTCTACAGACAAACACATTCACACCTACGGACAATTTAAATAAAGTCTGGCATTTAGTTTGCCAGGTGGTGGCCAAGTGGTTAATGCACTTGGTTTCAGTGCGGAAGGTTCCCAGTTCAAGTCTCACCCCTGCCACATTTCTCCAGTGTAATATGGAGTTGCGTCAGGAAGGGCATCCGGCGTAAAACTTGTGCCAATTCAACATGCAGATGTCCAAATAGACTGCTATTATTTTTGTCAAGGAAATTTCTATAAAGGAAATAGGGCTGGATGGAGTAGTCAGCAGTTCCCAGGCCTCCAAAAAATGGAAGAATTTGAAAAAGAAATATAAGGTTAACAGAACTAGTGTTGGGGAAGTGTAATGACACAGACCCACAACAGGGGGCGCAAATGAACGGTCAATGGGTAGTCAAATAAATACAATTTATTGTGGCAAATGTGCACAACAGGTCCAATACTATTTTTAGACAGTCAATTACAAATGTCAACAGGTGACGTGTGGGCAGGTCCGAGGGTAGGAGACACCTATCCAGAGAAGAGCCGGGGCCCACAAGGTTCCACCGCCAATGAAGACCTGCAGCAAACCAAAGCCGCCAAGTCCCGAGTCCCCAGGTGGCCTCTACTTCAGCTGTCAGATCCGGTACTGCTGGCAGGAACAGAAGACAGGTTAATGGTGGGTGTGTGCACACCCAGCAGAACAATCAGCAATTCAGTTCAGTTCCTTTTGTGGGAGAATCTCCACCTCCGACACAAAAACACAGTAGTGCAGAGCCTGAGAGCTACTTATCCGTTTTGGCATGAGGGGTGAAGAATGTCACTCCTACACGGACCACAAAACTCAGCGCCAGCTGAAAGCAGTCACCAGGATCTCCTGCAAACACTCAGAAAAAGATCACGTGCGTACGGCACAGTCAAACGGCTGAGAGATTACCTGAGTGGTAAACTGATATCTCAGCAGAGATGTGGTGTCTCCTCCAGTCTTATATGGGATGGGATGATGATAAGAGATTTCTGACAGCTGGTAGTCCTGGCTCCTGGGTGGTGACTGTGCCCTCTGGTGCCTGAAACCCGACTACAGGCAGGGCGCCCTCTGGCGTTGGCCAGCAGTACCTCCTCTTCGGCGGCCCACATAACAGGAGCCCCCCCTCAACGGGCGCATCCTGGCGCCCGACCTGGCTTGTCGGGGTGTCGCTGGTAGAACTTGGCCAGGAGGGCCGGGTCCAGGATGAAGCTCCTCTTCACCCAGGAGCGTTCTTCAGGTCCATAACCCTCCTAGTCCACCAGGTATTGGAGACCCCGACCCTCCGGCTAACATCCAGGAGCCTGCGGACAGTCCATGCAGGCTCGCCGTCGATGATGCGGGCAGGAGGCGGCGCAGGTCGGGGGTGCAAAGGTCCGAGGTGTGGTATGGTTTGATCTTGGAGACATGAAAAACAGGATGGATCCGCAGTGAAGCCGGGAGTTTCAGCTTCGGCGGTCTGCATGGCTCTTCGCCCTCATCCGGGCTTTCAGCAGGGCAGAGCGGGCTGTACGCCACACCCGACGGTGGGCCTGGACCGAGGGAACCCCGACCTCTCCCTCCACAGCCAGAAACAGTGGGGGCTGGTACCCCAAACACGCTTCAAATGGGGAGAGGCTGGTTGCTGATGAAACTTGACTGTTATGAGCGTACTCGATCCAGGCCAGATGTTGACTCCAGGCCGTCGGGTGCGCGGAGGTCATACACCGCAGGGCCTGTTCCAGCTCTTGATTAGCCCGCTCTGCTTGTACGTTGGTCTGAGGGTGGTACCCGGACGAAAGGCTCACAGTGGCCCCCAGTTCCCTGCAGAAACTCCTCCAGACCTGGGAGGAGAACTGAGGACCACGATCCGAGACGATGTTCGTAGGGATACCATGCAGACGTATGACATGGTGGACCAGGAGGTCTGCAGTCTCCTGGGCCGATGGGAGCTTCGGGAGGGCCACAAAGTGGGCCGCCTTGGAGAACCGGTCCACTATCGTCAGGATAGTTGTCATACCCTGGGACGCAGGGAGACCCGTGACGAAGTCCAGGCCGATATGGGACCAGGGGCGATGAGGCACAGGCAGCGGCTGGAGGAGTCCCTTCTCCGGTTGGTGGCCTGCCTTGCCCCTGGCACAGGTGGTACAGGCCCGAACATACTCCCGGACATCGGCTTCCAAAGACGCCCACCAGAACCGCTGCCGAACAACTGCCACGGTCCTCTGCAACCCTGGATGGCAGGCAAGCCTGGAACCATAACAGAAGTCCAAAACTGCAGTCCTAGCGTCTGGTGGGACGTACAAACGGTTAGGTGGTCCACCGCCGGGGTCCGGGTGATGCGTCAGGGCCTCCCTGACGATGTTCTCCACGTCCCACATCAGTGTGGCGACGATAGTGGACTCCGGAATGATGTTTTCTGGTGGATGCGACAGCTCCGCTCTGACTTCCTCTTCATGCACCCGGGACAGTGCGTCCGACCACTGGTTCTTAGTCCCGGGGTGATAGGTGATCCTAAAGTCAAAACGGCCAAAAAAAGAGACCAATGGGCTTGCCTGGGGTTCAGACGCTTAGCGGTCCAGATATACTCCAGGTTCCGATGGTCGGTGAAGACCGTGAATGGAACCACAGCTCCCTCCAACAAGTGTCTCCACTCCTCCAGGGCCTCCTTCACCGCCAGGAGCTCCCGATTGCAGATGTCATAATTCCGCTCTGCTGGGGTCAACCTGCGGGAGAAATAGGCACAGGGGTGGAGTACTTTATCGGACTCCCCGCTCTGGGACAGCACAGCTCCTATCCCTGAGTCAGAGGCATCTACTTCCACAACAAACTGGCGGCTAGGATCAGGCTGCACCAGAACTGGCGCAGTAGAGAACCGGCATTTCAACTCCCTAAACGCGGCTTCGCACCAATCCGACCAGGTGAAGGGAACTTTTTGGGAGGTCAGGGCTGTAAGGGGACCAACAACCTGACTATAGCCCTTGATAAACCTCCGATAGAAATTAGCAAAGCCGAGGAACTGTTGCAGCTTGCCGGTTGGGGCCAATCTCTCACCGCCGCTACCTTGGCCGGATCAGGGGCGACGGAGTTGGAGGAGATTATGAACCCCAGGAAGGACAAAGAAGTACGGTGGAACTCGCACTTCTCACCCTTCACAAACAGCCGGTTCTCCAACAACCGCTGCAGGACCTAACGTACATGCCTAACATGGGTCTCAGGATCCGGGGAGAAGATGAGGATATCGTCTAGGTATGCGAAGACGAACCGATGCAGGAAGTCCCGCAAGACGTCATTTACTAATGCTTGGAACGTTGCGGGGGCATTAGTGAGGCCGAACGGCATGACCAGGTACTCAAAGTGACCTAAGGGGGTGTTAAATGCCGTCTTCCATTCGTCTACTTCCGGATCTGAACCAGGTGATACGCATTCCTAAGATCCAATTTAGTGAATATTTTGGCTCCATGCAGGGGCAAGAACACTGAATCCAACAGGGGCAACGGGTATCGGTTGCGAACTGTGATCTCGTTCAGCCCTTTGTAATCAATGCATGGACGGAGTCCGCCGTCCTTCTTGCCCACAAAAAAGAAACCTGCACCCATCGGGGAGGTGGAGTTCCGGATCAACCCGGCAGCTAATGAGTCCCGGATGTAGGTCTCCACTGATTTTCGCTCGGGGCGTGAGAGGTTGTACAGTTTACTGGACGGATACTCAGCACCCGGGATTAAATCAATGGCACAATCGTACGGTCAGTGCGGGGGTAGAGTGAGTGCCAGATCTTTGCTGAAAATGTCAGCAAGATCATGGTACTCAACAGGCACCGTCGTGAGATTGGGGGGGACTCCACCCTCCTCTTTAGCAGTCACACCGGGTGGAACCGAGGATCGTAAATACTCCCGGTGGCAGGTTTCGCTCCATTGAGCCACAACCCCAGACGGCCAATCGATCCAGGGATTGTGCTTACTAATCCATGGATAGCCCAAAATTACTCTGGAGGTAGAAGGTGTCACAAAAAACATAATCTCCTCCCTGTGATTCCCAGACACAATCAGTGTTAAGGGCTGTGTCTGGTGTGTGATTAATGGAAGAAGGGTGCCATCTAGTGCCCGTACCCTCACTGGTGAAGGAAGAGCCACTAGAGGGAGCCCTACTTCTGTAGCCCATCTGCTATCAAGCAGATTCCCTTCCGACCCCGTGTCAATCAGTGCTGGGGCTTGAAGGGTTAAATCCCCACAGAGGATCACACTGGGATTCGTGTGGATTTTCGTGCAGTACCCACGTGTGTGTTATGGCTCACCCTTAGCCCAGTTTCTAAGGGTGAGCGTTGGTGTTTTGACCGCTTGGGGCATTGTTTCTGCAGATGCTTGTTAGAGCCGCAGAAAAAGCACTCTCTGCGGGCCAGCCTCCTCTGTCTGTTTTCTAATTTTATTTTGGCCCTGCTCGTGTCCATAGCTTCGTCAGCAGGGGGAGCTGTTGTCACACGGAGCACTCGGGCTCTGAAGCATGGGGAAGGCGGGGCTGCTTCAGAACGGGAAGGGAGAGGGGCGGCGCGTGCCCGGCCATGTCTTTTGTCTCGCTCCCGTTGACGTTCTTCCAATCGGTTGTCTAACCGTATAACCAGATCTATAAGCCCATCTAAATCCCGCGGCTCATCCTTAGCTACCACATGCTCCTTCAGGACTGACGACAGTCCGTTTACGAAGGCGGCACGGAGTGCAGCGGCATTCCAGCCGGACCTCACAGCCGCTATGCGGAAGTCGACCGCATACTCAGCTGCACTCCGACGCCCCTGTCTCATTGACAGCAGCGTCGTAGAAGCAGTCTCGCCTCTGTTTGGGTGATCAAAGACTGTTCTGAACTCCCTCACAAACCCAGTATAAGAGGTAAGGAGCCGTGAATTCTGCTCCCAGAGCACCGTAGCCCAGGCGCGTGCCTCGCCTCGAAGCAAATTAATTACATAAGCCACCCTGTTGGCGTCCGACTCGTACATCACGGGACGCTGTGAAAAGACGAGCGAACACTGCATTAAAAAGTCCGCGCACGTCTCCATACAACCCCCGTACGGCTCTGGGGGACTTATGTATGCTTCAGGGTATGGTGGGTAGGGTCGTTGAATGACCAGTGGAATGTCTATAGTCGACACCGGGTCAGCAGGAGGAGGACCTGCAGCTGCGCCCTGAGCGCGCGCTTCCACCTGCGCGGTGAGAGCCTCCATTCTACGATTGAGGATGACGTTCTGCTCGGTCATTAGATCCAACCGAGCAGTAAAGGCGGTGAGGATTTGTTGCAACTCACCAATCACGCCTCCTGCAGACGCCTGTGCACCCTGCTCTTCCATTGGCTGTTCAACTGGTGGTTGACGCCCCTCGGGATCCATGACGTTGGCCGAGATATCCTGTTGGGGAAGTGTAATGACACAGACCCACAACAGGGGGCGCAAATGAACGGTCAATGGGTAGTCAAATAAATACAATTTATTGTGGCAAATGTGCACAACAGGTCCAATACTATTTTTAGACAGTCAATTACAAATGTCAACAGGTGACGTGTGGGCAGGTCCGAGGGTAGGAGACGCCTATCCAGAGAAGAGCCGGGGCCCACAAGGTTCCGCCGCTAACGAAGACCTGCAGCAAACCGAAGCCGCCAAGTCCCGAGTCCCCAGGTGGCCTCTACTTCAGCTGTCAGATCCGATACTGCTGGCAGGAACAGAAGACAGGTTAATGGTGGGTGTGTGCACACCCAGCAGAACAATCAGCAATTCAGTTCAGTTCCTTTTGTGGGAGAATCGCCACCTCCAACACAAAAACACAGTAGTGCAGAGCCTGAGAGCTACTTATCCGTTTTGGCGTGAGGGGTGAAGAATGTCACTCCTACGCGGACCACAAAACTCAGCGCCAGCTGAAAGCAGTCACCAGGATCTCCTGCAAACACTCAGAAAAAGATCACGTGCGTACGGCACAGTCAAACGGCTGAGAGATTACCTGAGTGGTAAACTGATATCTCGGCAGAGATGTGGTGTCTCCTCCAGTCTTATATGGGATGGGATGATGATGAGAGATTTCTGACAGCTGGTAGTCCTGGCTCCTGGGTGGTGACTGCGCCCTCTGGTGCCTGAAACCCGACTACAGGCAGGGCGCCCTCTGTCGTTGGCCAGCAGTACCTCCTCTTCGGGCGGCCCACATAACAACTAGATGCGCCCCGTAACATACATACAGGTGTTGGTCATATAATTAGAATATCATGAAAAAGTTGATTTATTTCAGTAATTCCATTCAAAAAGTGAAACTTGTATAATGTATACATTCATTCCACACAGACTGATATATTTCAAGTGTTTATTTCTTTTAATTTTGATGATTATAACTGACAACTAATGAAAACCCCAAATTCAGTATCTCAGAAAATCAGAATATTGTGAAAACAAAACCTATTCAAAAATGTGGGGGAGATTCACAAAGAGTGGACTGCAGCTGGAGTCAGTGCTTCAAGAACCACCACGCACAGACGTTTGCAAGACATGGGTTTCAGCTGTCGCATTCCTTGTGTCAAGCCGCTCTTGAACAAGAGACAGCGTCTTGGACCATGCAAGTCTTGGGACCATGTGCTATGAACGTATCCCTCACCACTGAAGTGTTTTTGGCCAGTTTTAAGGCTGCTGTCATTAAGCCTCTGCTTAAGAAAACAGGTCTAGTTTCCAGGGTATGGGAAATTACAGACCTGTTTCCAACATTTTTTTTTGTTTTGTTTTGAGAAGGTGGTTTAAAAAAAAACTTGTGAAATATTTTTCAGAGAATGACATCTTTGAGTCATTGCAATAGGCTTTTATGGTACCTTTGTTATTTCGAATTCTGTTAATCTAATCCTGTGTCTGTGTTACTCCAATCGTGTGCTTTTAATACAGTGGATCATAGTATCTTGTTGAATGGACTTGAAAATTGCTTTGCTCTTTCTTGTTGTGTGGTCTTGTGGCTGAGGTCCTGTTTGTCAGGCCTGTCATATTCTTTTTTCAATAACATGGTGTCTGAATTCTCTGTTGTTAAGCATGAAGTTCCACAGGGGTTGATCCTTGGAACAATGTGTACTTGACACCTTTAGGTAACCTGCCTGTAGCTTTGGGTTTAATTTGCATTGCTATGTGGATGATTTGCTGATATACGAGGGCTGTCAATAAAGTTACGGTCCTTTTTATTTTTTTCAAAAACTATATGGATTTCATTCATATGTTTTTACGTCAGACATGCTTGAACCCTCGTGCGCATGCGTGAGTTTTTCCACGCCTGTCGGTGACGTCATTCGCCTGTGAGCACTCCTTGTGGGAGGAGTCGTCCAGCCCCTCGTCGGAATTCCTTTGTCTGAGAAGTTGCTGAGAGACTGGCGCGTTGTTTGATCAAAATTTTTTCTAAACCTGTGAGACACATCGAAGTGGACACGGTTCGAAAAATTAAGCTGGTTTTCAGTGAAAATTTTAACGGCTGATGAGAGATTTTGAGGTGATTCTGTCGCTTTAAGGACTTTTCACAGTGCGAGACGTCGCACAGCGCTCTCAGGCGGCGTCGTCAGCCTGTTCAAGCTGAAAACCTCCACATTTCAGGCTCTATTGATCCAGGACGTCGTGAGAGAACAGAGAAGTTTCAGAAGAAGTCGGTTTCAGCATTTTATCCGGATATTCCACTGTTAAAGGAGATTTTTTTAATGAAAGACGTGCGGGACGCAGCCGCCGCGACGCTCCGCCACAGGAAAAACACCTCTGTTGAAAGCCTTAAGGACAAGTTGGAACATGTCCTGCCTGTTAAACAATTTCTCATATACTCACTCCACTGAAAGCCATCAAAAGCCGCCTGGATTTTACAAATGGTTATCAACACGGAGGTGTTTTTCCTGTGCCGACGCGCGGATCCGTCATCATCTTCAGCATCTTATGCTGAAGATGCTGTTTGGTATGTTTATTTATTTTGATTCAAGGATGAATGCTGCCAAAACAGAATGTTAATAGGACTAATATTTTTGGAGAAACTATGGATATTAGCTAACAGCACTGAACAATGATAATAATAATTACATTGTGGACTCGCATGCCATTTCAGCAGGGCGCAATAAATAATCTATATATTAAGTGACATGGCGTGTGTATACATGTGTGATTTTATTTAGCAAGTTCAGCGTAAGTGCATAATATAATTTTAAGCACAAGAAAGAAAAGTGAAAACACTTTAATAATAATAATAATAATAATAATAATCATAATAATAGTGGGTATATGATAACAACAACCTAAACAATTTATAAATACATTAAGACAGCAAATTAACATAAAAAAATACACATGCTTAACAGGAAATGAAAGGGTTTAGTTCTTCTTCTAAAAACTGTTGAGGTCTAAGGGCCCTGTCCCACTGGCGTTTAGGAGGATTTGCGCATGAAATGAGACAAAAGCTGAGTGTCCGCAACAAAGGTGAGCGGAAATGACAAATGTCTCAGGGTGGATCAGCGAATATATGAGGAAGAAATGTGGATATAACAGGGAACAGAAGCGAAGGCGACCGCGGAGGTGCCCCCATGAGGGGCACAGCAGCCGTGATGCTCTCGCTCCATCCGTGCCCACTCTGTCTGCATGCGCGACATACCATTTGCGACTGTGATGTGGTCAAAAACCCGCTCAAAAATCCTGCTGCGGACATGCGTGCCTCTGCGGATGATCACGGACGTGTTCGGATGGCAACCAACTCATACAGGAATGTTACACGGTTATTGTGGTTGTTTGGCGGATGTGGGCCACTTTTGTGCGCATTCCATCCGCCAAATCCTCCTAAACGCCAGTGGGACAGGGCCCTAAGGTTGTAAAAACTGGACTCAGACAGCATTTCAACTCATTATAGAAACTTTGCATAATTTGTTACCACCCTTGAAAAATGTCAGCCGCCTATTTTATAAACATTACCCAATCCAGAGCCCATGGATCCCCACAGGCAACACGCTAGTTTGTGTATAATACACCAATTTTGTGGAACAGTTTAACAGCTGAAATTAGTCTGTCGAGTTATGTATTTTTGAGTCCAGACTCAATATATACTTACTATCTACTGTTTGCAATCAATGAGGGTATAATTATTATTATTTTTTTTTTATATATATATATAAATGTGTTGTAAATATTTTATGTGTGCATTCTTGTTTTGTGGTTTTTATTAATTTTCTGTTAAGCACTTCAGTTTCTGAGAAGCGGAAAAGTTATTCATTATATTGTCATGAACTTTCAGATGATATAGGAAAAGTTGTGCGTAATTTTTTTTATCTATAAGCCTATGAATTTCAACACAGTTTCAGAAAATCCATTTTCTATTTAATGGTCAGAAACAAGAGTTCATGTAAGGTTAGAATAATAATAAGAAGAGGAATGTCTGCTTTTTCGTCACAAGAATGGCCAATTTTTATATATTTATTTATTTTTTGGGGGGGGGGTCATATTATCCCACCCTTCCATCTGACGATTGTGCATTATGTTTTGTATGTTGTATTGCGAACACTTCATAAGTGTAACCTAATTTATGTGCAAGAATCCCCTGCAAAGTCCCTCTGTTAAATAAAAGACATGCAGAAGAGGTTACAATTTGCCAAAGAACACATCAACTGGCCTAACGAGAAATGAAGGAATATTTTGTGGACTGATGAGAGTAAAATTATTATTTTTGGGTCCAAGGGCCGCAGACAGTTTGTGAGACGACTCCCAAACTCTGAATTCAAGCCACAGTTCACAGTTCATGTTCACAGTGAAGACAGTGAAACATGGTGGTGCAAGCATCATGATATGGGCATGTTTCTCCTACTATGGTGTTGGGCCTATATATTGCATATCAGGTATCATGGATCAGTTTGGATGTCACAATACTTGAAGAGGTCATGTTGCCTTATGCTGAAGAGGACATGCCCTTGAAATGGGTGTTTCAACAAGACAATGACCCCAAGCACACTAGTAAACAAGCAAAACTTTGGTTCCAAACCAACAAAATTAATGCCTCGCAGATGTGAAGAAATCATGAAAAACTGTGGTTATACAACTAAATACTAGTTTAGTGATTCACAGGATTGCTATAAAAGCAGTTTGAACATAATAGTTTTGAGTTTGTAGCATCAACAGCAGATGCTACTATTATTGTGAACACCCCCTTTTCTACTTTTTTTTACTAATAGCCCAATTTCATAGCCTTAAGAGTGTGCATATCATGAATGCTTGGTCTTGTTGGATTTGTGAGAATCTACTGAATCTACTGGTACCTTGTTTACCATGTAACAATAAGAAATATACTCAAAACCTGGATTAATCTTTTTAGTCACATAGCACTACTATTATTCTGAACACTACTGCACTGTATCCAACTGTCCACTTTCACCCGTACACCCACTATGCGTCATTATGATTCACATTGTGTGGCTCACAGTCATCCCAAAAATCACAATTTTTTTAAACATGTTTAAAACGTTTGTGATTGCCCACAATGTTCTGCAACTCTACTTTTACCACACATTATATCTGCATTCAGAATGTCAATGTGTGTCTGGTTTTCATGGATGTTATGCACCAAAAACATATGCAATCCAGTATCAAAAATCGGCAATGGGAGACTGCCATAACTGAAGTATAAAAATGAGTACTGATCGCTTAACTCATTTGCCGTTGACTTTGCAAATGAGGATCAGCCTTTTTAAGTTTACACAGACAATCTGAAGTAGCAGAGGGCAGGCCCACAGGCTGCTGTGACAGTGACATTGCAGCAGTGATGTGTGATTAAGTGTAGGTAGTTTATAACCCACTTGCCCTTCTCAGTTTAAATACATCATAAAGCAGCCTGAACATGGGAACCTATTGTCAGAATGAACTTTTGACAAAGGGTGACAGTATGTGCTCTCTGTATATTTGTGGTTCTTGCAGAGCTGTTTGTCAGTGTCACAAAACAAATATATGCCTCAGCAACCTTCTTTACTCATTCTGTTGAAGGCATTCTTTTGAAAAGGGGAACACTGACAACTTTTATTTGAAGAACCATAAGATGGTAAACTGATTATTTCAGACCCCCCCCCAACACTGACAAATGGCAGAGTCAGTGTCATGTTAAATACTTAAATGCATATTAGCAGTAAATGAAATGTCATATGAGCTAACTTTTTGAAATAAAGAATTATGATAATATGAATGTGTTGCATTTTATTTTTGGTGTCATATGCCCTCAGAAATTAAGTCATAAACCTGGGGAATTTAGCCTGATTTCGCCTGCTGCTGATAAACGCTCAGAAACATTAACCTCTGAGGAATGTGGACTTTGATGACATCATGGAGGGCCACATCCCTTGAGGCCCTCTATTGAAATGAATATGGTTTGAAATTGGTTTTGTGGACTTTGACGGTGAATACGTCAAAATGGTTCACATCTGATTTACCAGGATGCAGTAGCACAAATAGTAATGCTTAGTAGGTGGACACTTTTTCCAGATTTTGAGGAGGAAAGTGGAAGCTTTTTTACGTCCACCAAGCAAGTACTAAAATCATCTGCGCTTATTTATTTGTCTGTCTTTTCGCAAGATTACGTCAAAACTACTGCACAGACATTGATGAAATTTTCACCACAGATAGATGTTACATCAAGGAAGACTCCATGAAATTTAGGAGGTGATCCTGATCCAGATTCTGGATCAAGTTTCACTTTATATAGGCTTTGAAGGATTACTGTTAGCAGGATTACGTCAAAACTACTGCATGGACTTTGATGAAATTTTCAACACAGATACATATTAGGCCATGGAAGACCCCATTAAATTTTGGTTGTGATCACTCCATATAGGCTTTGAAGGACTACATCAAAACTACTTCATGGATTATCTCCAAATTTGCACCACAAATAGATATTAGGGCATGGAAGACTCCACTGAATATTGGAGGTGATCTGGATCCAGATTCTGGATCAAGATTTCCCTTTATTTAGGTTTTGAAGGATTACTTCAAAACTACTTCATGGATTCTCACCACCTTTACACCACAGATAGATATTAGGGCATGGAAGACTTCACTGAATTTTGGAGGTGATCTGGATCCAGATTGGTGGACATCAGAAATCTCTGTTTGCTCTTGTTTTTATAGTGCATCTTGGACAGAATGCAGAAGTGAAGCCGGACACAACATGAAAATGATCTCCAAAGCATGGATTTTATCCTTTCTATTTGTGTGGCCAAGAGAACTCTAACAAAGCATGTTTCCTCTCCCAAAAGCATGAAACCGGCTGTGTTTGTGGTTTGTGGCATCATGCCACGCCATGCTAAGCTAAGCTTGTTACATGTGAGACACCAGCAAGTTTCGCTGTTATCACAGAGTCAGACAGAACATGACAGTAATCACTATTAACAGGATTGCCGTGACATGGACCAACTTCCAGACATTTTGTATTATTATTCAGTCTTATTGAAGTTGGTTTCAGTGCGGACAGTTCCCGGTTTCAACCCCACCCCTGCCTTATGTATCCATGTAATCTGAAGTTGCATCAGGAAGGGCATCCGGTGTTAAACTTGTGCCAAAAACATTAGTGTACTGACCCCAAGTGAACAACAAGGGAGCAGCTGAAGGGACTTACTATTGAGACATATGCAATTTTTTTTGTTTTGTTTTGTTTTATTTTGTTTTTTGGTGGGGGGCGTTTTTTGTCTGAATACAACCCAGGTTACAAAGAGGCAGAGATGGACATTTGTTGATCACAACATACAAGAATTTGGAAATAAAACCAAATTACATTTGTAGACAAAAAGCAATTCAATTCAATTTATTTTCAAAGTTGTCTCAAGGCCTTTCACACAAGTAAGGTCTGACCTTACCAATCAAGACTCACTATGTGTACTGGTGTAAGTCATGAAATGGACTGTAACTGGACACAGGTAGAGTGACTTTCAGGCAGCTAATTGTCAGCGCCTGACATTACGTCATGATTATGGATCAATATCGCTGTCAGTCTGTATTTTTCAGATGCACTCTGTCTATTTTACTTTTATCAGCTTTACCAGTGCCCGCGCAAGTTAAAAAGTTGGAAATAATGATTTATAATCTGGTACATAATTTGTTCAAGGGACTGTGTTGACTGGAGTAAGCTATGCCCTTGAAGAACTCCCCTCCTGTACAGGACTGAGAACTTGTCTGTTAACACTGTGAAGCAGAGTATTGCATCCCTTACATTAGCTCAACAAATCTGTACTTAAAATAGCTTTCTCCTGGTGGAACAGTTTGTACTGTGTACCCTTGTACGTAGATGTTGCTCTGAGATGCTTGTCTCAGGTCCCATGCTTGCTTCTGTCATGATAGCATTAGGCTAGCTAATAAGTCTTCTGTCTGTCCCCACTGCACAGGAGTGATGCCAGGGAGGTGTCTTACCATGCTTGTGGAAATGAAGATTGGACACCCTCAGTAATATCTATGATAAGATATGATTTTTTTTTCACTCAGCAATCTGTGGCACAACAAAAGGCCTGACAACTGGAAGATGAAGGAATAATGATGAATGTTGTTTTTGAGCTAATTAGGAGTGAATGGAATAGTGCAAAAGGTTGGAAGCCAGTGCACTGTTTGATGTGTAACTAATGGCACTGAGTTGTTTTTTGTTCAGAGGGTCCATGCAACTGGCTCGCTATATTATTGTGACAAACTGCATATCCATGCCAGCTTGAACTTGGTGTTGAGTTGTGGAAACTCATAAAGTCGGCACCTTTGCTGGTGAGGAAAGGATTACGAACCTTTGACTTTGCAGACAATACTGTGATCTTTCCAGAATTGATGGAGAAGATGAATGAGGAGTCAGTGTCGGGATTTGTGATTGTCCTGGATCAAGACAAGGATCCGGGCTTTCAAAGATTTCCACACCTGGGCCTGTATTTATCAAATGTCTCTTTGTCATTCATAAGAACACAGGACAGAATTGACTGGAGTTTATAAAAAAAAGATTCAAGGTTACAGTTAAATTTCAGTTATGAAGCATCACAGTCTCACTTTAAGCTAATTGTAGGATGAAATTTTATTTATTTAATTAAACCAATTTTATTCACTTTATACATGCTTCCCTTAGGTAGTATTATTAGACGGTATTGCTTAAATTTTCATTGTTATGCAGATGATACCCAGCTTTATCTATCCATGAAGCCAGAGGACACACACCAATTAGCTAAACTGCAGGATTGTCTTACAGACATAAAGACATGGATGACCTCTAATTTCCTGCTTTTAAACTCAGATAAAACTGAAGTTATTGTACTTGGCCCCACAAATCTTAGAAACATGGTGTCTAACCAGATCCTTACTCTGGATGGCATTACCCTGACCTCTAGTAATACTGTGAGAAATCTTGGAGTCATTTTTGATCAGGATATGTCATTCAAAGCACATATTAAACAAATATGTAGGACTGCTTTTTTGCATTTACGCAATATCTCTAAAATCAGAAAGGTCTTGTCTCAGAGTGATGCTGAAAAACTAATTCATGCATTTATTTCCTCTAGGCTGGACTATTGTAATTCATTATTATCAGGTTGTCCTAAAAGTTCCCTAAAAAGCCTTCAGTTAATTCAAAATGCTGCAGCTAGAGTACTGACGGGGACTAGAAGGAGAGAGCATATCTCACCCATATTGGCCTCTCTTCATTGGCTTCCTGTTAATTCTAGAATAGAATTTAAAATTCTTCTTCTTACTTATAAGGTTTTGAATAATCAGGTCCCATCTTATCTTAGGGACCTCGTAGTACCATATCACCCCAATAGAGCGCTTCGCTCTCAGACTGCAGGCTTACTTGTAGTTCCTAGGGTTTGTAAGAGTAGAATGGGAGGCAGAGCATTCAGCTTTCAGGCTCCTCTCCTGTGGAACCAGCTCCCAATTCAGATCAGGGAGACAGACACCCTCTCTACTTTTAAGATTAGGCTTAAAACTTTCCTTTTTGCTAAAGCTTATAGTTAGGGCTGGATCAGGTGACCCTGAACCATCCCTTAGTTATGCTGCTATAGACGTAGACTGCTGGGGGGTTCCCATGATGCACTGTTTCTTTCTCTTTTTGCTCTGTATGCACCACTCTGCATTTAATCATTAGTGATCGATCTCTGCTCCCCTCCACAGCATGTCTTTTTCCTGGTTCTCTCCCTCAGCCCCAACCAGTCCCAGCAGAAGACTGCCCCTCCCTGAGCCTGGTTCTGCTGGAGGTTTCTTCCTGTTAAAAGGGAGTTTTTCCTTCCCACTGTAGCCAAGTGCTTGCTCACAGGGGGTCGTTTTGACCGTTGGGGTTTTACATAATTATTGTATGGCCTTGCCTTACAATATAAAGCGCCTTGGGGCAACTGTTTGTTGTGATTTGGTGCTATATAAAAAAATTGATTGATTGAAATCTTAAGTGTCACTTTTAGAGTTGGTTGACAGCACTTTGCTGTACCGCAAACAGGATTTTGGATGATGACATAAATAAAGGCTAATCACTGAATGGATTTCCGTATTTAAGAGTATTCTGTGATAAAAGTCACATTGAATTGGTGAAATTCAGTTTTTATGAAACACACATGACAATAAAGATTTTTCAAGAAAATAAATTATGATACACACATTTGAAATGACAGAAAAAAATCCACTATGTGTTCCATTATTTCTTAATTACAAAACTGAAAGTGGTGTGCTGTTAGCTGACTTGCCGATGCAAAGCTGAGATTTGATAGTGTTTCTCAACAAGTCACTGACAAAGATTATGCCTGTTCTGTCCAGACAATACCATTTGATTAACTGTGTGTCATCAAGCAATTCAGAAACATTTTTCCTCTTGTGAAAGATGTGTGCACACCCCTGTCTCCTCTCTCCCATCCAATTTTGATTTGATTTATTTGGCTTTCAAGACATAAAATAGTCCAGTAACTTTGATAAAGATAATAAAATATTGGCCCATGAAATAAATGCAGAGGATAACATACAACCCCAATTCCAATGAAGTTGGGACTTTGTGTAAAATGTAAATAAAAACAGAATACAATGATTTGCAAATCCTCTTCAACCTATATTCAATTGAATACACCACAAAGACAAGATATTTAATATTCAAACTGATAACCTACATTGTTTTTGTGCAAATATTTGCTCATTTTGTAATGGATGCCTGCAACACGTTTCAAAAAAGCTGGGACAGTGGTATTTTTACCACTGTGTTCCATCACCTTTCCTTCTCACAACACTCAATAAGCATTTGAGAACTGAGGACACTAATTGTTGAGGCTTTGTAGGTGGAATTCTTTCCCACTCTTGCTTGATGTACAGTTTCAGTTGTTCAACAGTCCAGGGTCTCCAGTGTCATATTTTGCACTTCATAATGTGCCACATTTTCAATGGGCCACAGGTCTGGACTGCAGGCAGGCCAGTCTAGTACCCGAACTGTTTTACTACGAAGCCACGCTGTTGTAACACGTGCAGAATGTGGCTTGGCATTGTCTTGCTGAAATAAGCAGGGACGCCCCTGAAAAAGAAGCTGCTTGGATGGCAACATGTGTTGCTCCAAAACCTGGATGTACCTTTCAGTATCGATGGTGCTATAATGGATGCATGTGGGACGTTGGCACAAAGACAGCACAATCAGCAGCAATTAGGAGTCCGGCCGGACATGTGCACACTATGTGCGCACACAGAGTGCCTGGTACAGTGTTTATGAACGCATATACACACAGCTGAGCGAATATTTCAGCCACACACTTGCACACTGCTTTGATCACCTGTTCTGCACACGCATGTCGTGCACAGCAGCTCCTTCAGTCACTGTGAACACATGCGCACAGCTGAGGGGACACATACTCATCACTCGAATCACCTGTTCTACACATGTACACACGCGCACTCCGTCATGTGAGACACACACTGATGAGAGGTCAGTTTAGTGCTGGGAATGTGAGGACAAGTGGAGATTTGATTGTGTGGGTGAGTGACAGTTCCAATGTCGGTGCCGTCTGACAGCAGTCAGAAATATCAGATACTGGAACACTGAGATGGGAATGCAACATTAAACCTTTGAGCAGTGTTTAACAATGAGTGTCAATGGTACGTAGTTTCAGTCTGTGGTAGCTGCCATTTTCACAGCCAGCACCTGTGTCTGAAATATGTTTGGGCTGCATCCCGCAGGTGTGCACAAGGCAGTCCGGATGCGTTCAGGCCACGGTTGGCCATGCCTCTTTTTCTGCCGACTGCATTGGATTATGTGTTGGGAAAGGGTCGTAACACGGACCCACAACAGGGGGCGCAAATGAACGGACAATGGATAAGACAAGGAGTAACAATTAAATGTTGTGAATCGCACAACTAAATACAGATACAGATCATGCCAATTGTACACAAGGTGACGTGCGGGCAGGCTCGAAGATAGGAGACCTCTGGCGATCGGAGAGCCGGGACCCACACAGCTTCCACCACCAACGGCCTGAAGAACACCGGAGCCGCCAAGTCCTGAGTCCCCAGGTGGTCACCGTCTTCGGTTGCAGACCCTGGTACTGCTGGCAGAAGATGACAAAATAGTTATAGTGAGTGTGTGTCCACACACCCAGTAATCCTTGGAACTAGTTCCTTCGGGAGGGAGAACCTCCACCTCCAGACACGTTATCACTCGTGCAGCTCCTGTTTGTCTTCCTTCTGGATGGAGTGAGAGACGAAGACCGTCGTCCTCTCACTATTCGCCAATCCAGTCTTCCACAGACTTCACAGGTATGCGGCTGCACACAGATCACAGTTTAGATACACTGAATATCTATAGCAGAGAACAATTACCTTCGACGGTTGTTGATTTCTCGGCGAGGAGGTGGAGTAATGATCCGGCTTTTGTAGAGGTGGTGATTGGTGACAGCTGGTGTAAACGAGTGACAGCTGTCACTCTCTGTCTCGGCGCCCTCTCATGCTTGAAGCCCGCACTCCAAGCAGGGCGCCGACTGGTGGTGGTGGGCCAGCAGTACCTCCTCTTCAGCGGCCCACACAACATTATGAAAATATTTGCTGTGTCGGAATGGCTCTTCCACATTCTTGCTATGTGTGACGCAGGCTTTACAGTTCTCTTTGAACTCTTCAGGCATGTGTGTGAATTATTTTCATCATGTCTATAGTTGGAAATGTTTTGATCTGTGAGGGGAGAAATGAACATGTTTACATCTTCTAATTGGAGATTTATGCAGAATACACAGCCAGGAATGAGGGGAAAAGTGCAAAATGGTGAAGATGCCTTATAATGCAATGTTCAAGCAGGATTTGGTTTCTATAAACATAAGATCCTCAACACTAAACATGGTGGTTAATCCTCTGACTGGACTTGTAATTTCAGTTTGTTGCTTCACCTTGGTCAAAGTCATCTTTATTTTAGTGTTACAGTTCATATTCACAGAAGCAATAAATGTCAAATTTAGTCTCATCCAACAAACCAGCCATGTACATTTGGCTAAAGCTCTGCAATGCCACTCTGTTTATTATTTATCATTCTTTCAGATCAAAAGAACATATAGGTCCTAACAGAGTGGAGAAAGGTAGGGCGGTCAGCTGAATGGATGAGCAGCAGTGATTAGAACAGAAAAAAATGAGCTGATGAAATCATAAAGAACTTTATGTACCACTCTGAAAGTTATGATGTGAAACACACAGGACTTGTGGAATGTGAATTATAAATGAGCTAAATTGATACAGGACCCCCTGCATGTCAGCCAAAAATGTTGTGTTCTTTGAAGCTTTCTCACATCAATCCAAATGTGAAAGGTGTTGAGAACTTACTAGAACAGCACTTGTTTGAGCTCACACTTCCACCAAAGGTTAAAAATATTCACCAAATTACATTTGTGCACAATCAGTCAAGTACTCTCCAATTCTTATAGTACTGTCTTTTCAGTATTATTTATGTGTTAGAAGATGTGATATTACAAAAATATCACAATGAATATAATCGTCACCCAAATTACAATCTGTTCTTCCTCAGCTGAGCCTAGGCATGTGTCCTCCAAAATGCAAAGTAAAGTAAAGGCATAAATATATGAATGAATGAGTACATTCCCTCCAGATTATAAACACAGCTGAAAAACAATAGATGCTATCATCGTGTAAACGTAATTTCTCCACTGTGAGATCAGTAAAGTATATCTCATCTTGTAACTCACTGTATTAAAACAGCATATAATGAGGACAAACTCTTTTGCATTTGGTCAGTTTTGATACACACGATCAATCTACAAATCACCTTAGTTTTGAAAATGTAATAGCCCATAGATGTCCTGCCACCTGCTGAATGGCAGGTTGATGCCAGGTTGATGATGGATTAGTTGCAAGTGTGCTCCACAGTTAGAGACAGGCAGAATGTTTTGCTCAGAGATGTACTAATTCAGAGAAGTAAAGCATTTTTTTCTGATTGCTTAACAGCACAAACATTCTAAATTTAAATGACACAGAGAGACCTACAGCATAAAAGATTTTGTAAGAATTTAGCAGGAACAAAAATAGGAAATGAAGGAGGTGACTGAGCAACAGGCACAGTGAATGTGGTCAGAGAGAGAGACTGGAGATTGGACACCAGTGTTGCACAGGAGTGCCCAAATTTGTGCCCGCAGAGCATCTGCCCTCCATTTTCTAATTTGTCCTGCCCCACCCACATCAAATTTAGTTAGTCACATGTGCTAAGCTAATCAAAGAGCTAGGAAACACCAGAGTTAAATAAGATGTGAGTAAAGTAGGTAGACACCAAAACGCACATGGAAAGGTCCCTCAAAGAGTAGATTTGTTATATTTCATCACGTAATGAATGATAGGTGTGTTTTGACATAACACAAATGAAACCCATGAGAGTGTCACCAGTCAAAGATCCAGCAGTCCAATTATTTCAAAATGTTGCTGATAAAACTTTGAATAGAAGAAGAAAGTTTGATCAGATTATACCGATTTTGGCCTCCCTTCACTGGCTTCCATGCTCCATGAGATCTGATTTTAAGGTTGTTACTAACTTATAAAATTGTACAAGGACAAGCTCATCCCTATCTAGCCAACCTAATTACACCCTACATATTGGCACATACTCTGCATTCTCAGGATGCAGGACTACTTTGTGTCCTTAATGTTATAAAAAAGTCAGCCGGCCAAAGCCTTCTCTTATCATGCCCCTGTCTATTTCTTCAAGACATGGCGCTGTGCTTACTGTGTTGGGCCTTTCTTCACTAGTGCTGGAGCTACTTAGCCAAGCAGAAGACAAAACAGCAAACAAACGTGAAATCATTAGGAAAGCTTGTTCTCCACTCAAAGTTTTGAACATGCATAAAACTTTCTGATGAACTTGACGGACATCAGCTGACCAGGAACTAATTTTGTGGATGGCAAAAGGACTTTTGTGAGATAAAAATGAACACAAACACATAGAATCAGTTCCTCATACAGTTCCTTAATTTCCTCATACGTGACTGGTGCTTAAGGTTTGCACATCGCTTGTGCCCCGTTAACACCAGACTGAGACCTATACAAGACCTACAAGATCTTGACATTTTGTCAACTCTCACAAGTCTTGGCTTGTCTCCGTTGTGATCTGTTATTTGGGTTTACACCACGCTTGCATTGTGACTGAATTGTGTGAGTGAAAAAATATGTTAATATCTGTGATCATTGATGCAACCCCATGCAGAGTCAATTGAGAGTCTCTTACAATCCATAGGATCAAGTTGACAGTGAAGGTTTACTGACACGAGCATGCCTTTGCTTCACGACACATCACAACCTGTGTTGTGATGTGCCATGCTGAAGAGTAAACTCATCTTTAAGGGGTGCAGACAGGACACAAGAGGGGCGCTGGTGCGTGCTATTGCGTACAGAGAATTTTGAAATATTGAAACAATCTTTCATGCACAAATGTTGTGCTATGTGGCACAATCTAATCTCCATCATTACATGCAGCTCGTCAAGTGGAGTAAACAAGAAGTGAACAGAATGAGTGGTGACATCAGCAAATCGCATCAGAACGCAGCTCGTCTGAAGGATTATAACAAAAAGTTAAATCTGTTATAAACATACTTTAACAACTGCACACAAGAAGCAAAGAACACGCAAGTGTTTTATCAAGCCATGATAATGTACACAGATGGTTCAGAATGCTTTCTGCAGCTTGTTAGGTGCGGACGGCTCTGGCTGCAGCCTCCTCTGTGATTCAGGAAGTGATTAGAGACATTTTCAATGGCCAATTTGCAGAAAAAAATGATTAATCCACCACAAAATAATTATTTTATATACGCAGCATCCAGCGTAGAGCACTCGGCAGCTGGTAGAACAACGAACGGTGTCCAGCTGTGAACACAGCGGGTGGGATTGTCACGAGAGTTTATCAAGACCGATTATAAGACCTATGTATCTGGTAAGTGGTCGTACAACTTGAGCAAGCGTTTTAAATGTGAGTAAATGTGGAGATGTCTGGAGTTATACTTGATGTGGACATGTCCTGTCTCTGGCAATCAGTCTGTGAGCAGGACTTGTGTCCTTTTTTGTCCTTTACGAGGTCTATTAGAAAAGAAACTGACCTTTTTATTTTTCAAAAACTATATGGATTTGAATCACGTGTGATTGCGTCAGACAAGCTTGAACCCTCGTGCGCATGCGTGAGTTTTTCCACGCCTGTCGGTTGCGTCATTCACCTGTGAGCAGGCTTTGAGTGAGGAGTGGTCCACCCCCTCGGCGGATTTTCATTGTCAGGAAATGGCGGAATGATTTGGGCTTTTTCCATCAGAATGTTTTCAGAAACTGTTAGAGACTGGCAGCTGGAAACCATTAGAAAAATTTATCTGGCTTTCTGTGAAAATTTTACGGGCTTAATAAGGACTGTTACTACAGCTTTAAGGACGGCTTTAAGGACGCTCGGTGCGCCGCGCTCTGTTCCGCCATCGAGAGCCACAAACTACCGGATCATTTCTAAACGGATGGCTCTGTGGATCCGAGACCGTCGTGTGCACTTTCTCTGGTTATCACAAGAGCTGGACATCAACCATTTTCTGGCAGATTTCACTTTTAACAAGAGATTTTGTCATGGAAAGCCGAGCAGAGGCTTCGCGCGTCACAACCGATTTGCTGATGGAGCAAGACAAAGGAACACCTCTGTTTTGGTCTCACAGGACAGCTTTGAGATGGCATTCAGACAGCTGTCGGTGGTTTTTCCATTGAGTGATTATCCGAGAAATTGTGGATGTGCCTGGACATGCCAGAACATGTCCCGTGAGGCTTCATCACGGCGTTGCTGTGCGCCATGCGGCACCGCCACGACGCGTGAAGCCTCCGCTCCTCTTTCCATGGCAAAAACTCCTGTAACGGTGGAATGTGCCATTCATTTCCAAACTGGACGCTGTGTTTTATCCGGGACGTCGTCTGACTAGCACAGGAATTGTGAAAAGACGTGGACATCAGCACTTTTTCGGCACATTGAGACAGACATGCGGAAGAATTCCGCGCGTCGTGGCGGTGCTGCATGGCGCACAGCAACGCCGTGATGACGCCTCACGGGACATGTTCTGGCATGCCCAGGCACATCCACAATTTCTCGGATAATCACTCGATGGAAAAACCACCGACAGCTGTCTGAACGCCATCTCAAAGCCGTCCTGTGAGACCAAAACGGAGGTGTTCCTTTGTCTCGCACCATCAGCAAATTGGTCGTGATGCGCGAAGCCTCCGCTTGGCTTTCCATGACAAAATCTCTTGTTAAAAGTGAAATCTGCTGGAAAATGGCTGATGTCCAGCTCTTATGATAACCAGAGAAAGTGCACACGACGGTCTCGGATCCACAGAGCCATCCGTTTAGAAATGATCCAGTGGTTTGTGGCTCTCGATGGCGGCACGGAGCGCGGCGCGCCGAGCATCCTTAAAGCCATCCTTAAAGCTGTAGTAACACTCCTTATTCTCTGTGAAGCTCGTAAAATTTTCACCGAAAGCCAGATACATTTTTCTAATGGTTTCCAGCTGCCGGTCTCTAACAGTTTCTGAAAAAATTCTGATGGAAAAAAAGCCCAAATCATTCCGCCATTTCCTGACAATGAAAATCCGCCGAGGGGGCTGGACCACTCCTCACTCAAAGCCTGCTCACAGGCGAATGACGCAACCGACAGGCGTGGAAAACTCACACATGCGCATGAGGCTTCAAGCTTGTCTGACGCAATCACACGTGATTCAAATCCATATGGTTTTTGAAAAAAAATAATAAGGTCGGATACTTTTCTAATAGACCTCGTATTTAACACAGTAATGACAGAGCTTGAGGGAAGAGCGAGGAGCCGCCTGCAGCCAGCCAGTTTTTTTTTTTTTTTTTTTAATTGTTCACATGTGCGCGTGCGAACGAATCTTCCGTGAGTGGACTGGAGATGTCCAGACTTTTTACTGGATGTGGACATGTCCTGTCTCTGGCAATCAGTCTGTGAGCAGGACTTTTATGGACTTTATTTAAACACATTTGTGAGAGAACAGCGAGTAGCTGCAGTAGCAGTCAGGCTGCAATCAGATTTTTTTTCTATGCTCTTTGAGGATGTAGTTTTTAGTGCATTGTATACAAGTTATAAAAAACAATCCTGCCTGATTTATAGTTCGGGAACAATGGAGCATAGCAGGAATCATAAATTGGTATCAGATAACTTATTGTGAGGGTGTGGCTTCCAGTCACGTTGAGTACCGTCGCATTGCCTGGACTTGTGTTGAAATCACTTAATTTCTGCATCCTGTGCTTGACGCAGAAAAAATTAAACATGTTTAATTTTCGGCATCTGATTCGCTTCATCCTTTGCATCCCTCGTGCTGTTCTGGCGTTAAGCTGCATCGTCTCGGCACTAGGTTGCTGCCACGTGGCGTCGTCATAACACTGCACAATGCAACTTGAAGTGGGCCCGGTGTGAAAAGGGCTTAAGTGAGAATGACGGTGAGCAGAGGGCATATTTTGGTTGTAACTCGGTCGTGGACTCAGTGGAAATGAGGTGTTAATACCACTGTTCAGTGACCTTGTGACTCTGTAAGCACCTCCCAAACAGCTCTCAATCCAAAATGCTTTCAATTCTGTAGTTTAATGGACCAATCTGCTTAACTGTGTTTACAAAAAGTGTACCTGTGTCACAAACTTGCCTGTTTATTTTGAATATTGTGCCTTATATATATATAAGGCACAATATTCACCACTCTGCATTTAATCATTAGTGATTGATCTCTGCTCCCCTCCACAGCATGTCTTTTTCCTGGTTCTCTCCCTCAGCCCCAACCAGTCCCAGCAGAAGACTGCCCCTCCCTGAGCCTGGTTCTGCTGGAGGTTTCTTCCTGTTAAAAGGGAGTTTTTCCTTCCCACTGTTGCCAAGTGCTTGCTCACAGGGGGTCGTTTTGACCGTTGGGGTTTTTCCGTAATTATTGTATGGCCTTGCCTTACAATATAAAGCGCCTTGGGGCAACTGTTTGTTGTGATTTGGTGCTATATAAATAAAATTGATTTGATTTGATTTATAAATAGCAGAAAAACTGTGCTCAAATTTAGACCAGGGTTTTGGTGCTCTATGGTGCAATCACTTTGTGGTGCCTCACAATAGCAGTGCTCCAGCACTGCTCATGACCATATCACATTTTAAGACCAACAAGCCCATGACCACACAGATGAGTGGAAGTAAACTTTTTACAGAGGCAACACAGGCGCTGGCTGTGAAAATGCCAATTTTAGTATGAATATGGAGGGATGTTTTAAGACTTATCAGTCATTTATTCATTTTCTGACACTTCAGGTTTGAGTCGCAGAGGCATGAGGCAAAGCAGCTCAACCCACACTTCCCTATCCTCGGACAAGTCCTCTAACATTTTCCTGGGGGCATTCCCTAGACAGCTGGGCTATATTATCCTTCAAACATGTCCTAGTTTTTCCCCAGGGCCTCCTTCCAGTTCAATGAGCCTGACCCTGATTACCTTTGAGGAAGACCATGTTTTATCAGGGCTCTAAACCTAAAAAGTCATTGGGCATTCTGTAACATTCTGTTGAAATATGTTTTAGTATTTAAATCATTTGTACACCCCACCCCAACACACACACACACACACACACACACACACACACACACACACACACACACACACACACACACACACACACACACACACACACACACACTCACAAAGCTTTAGTAGCGCAATCTTGTTTGAGTGGTACAACACACATCTGCACACACAGTCAGCGACTGAAGCACTAATCCAGATGTACATCCAGTAATGAGGAACGAACAGAAGGGGATGAAAGGATGGAGAAGGAGGGCACAAGAGGGATGTTTAGAATTTGTGATGGATGACTGGACAGATACAGGGTGGGATGCAGTGCATGGCGTAGTACAGCAATTAGCGCTCATCCAGACTGATGCTTCCCAATAGTGACAGACAACAAAGGGTGGGGTTGGGAGAAGAATTTTTTTTTCAAGCAATTAATTGTCATTTAAAGAGGTCTATTGTGTAATCCTTGGCATTTCTTTGAATGCCTTGCCTTCATTCATTCATAGTGGCTCACATGAACACATTGATTGTCTCTTTCCAACCAAATGTTGGAAAGAGGACCCCATTGGACCCCAACGGTTGTTTTGACCGTTGGGGTTTTTCTGTAATTATTGTATGGCTTTTGCCTTACAATATAAAGCGCCTTAGGGCAACTGTTTGTTGTGATTTGGTGCTATATAAATAAAATTGATTTGATCTGATTTGAAATGTTTGTTACGGCTCCTGGAAACACCTACTTTCACTAATTTACTCACTTATATATATATATATAAGCTGCAGAGAGGTGTGTAAGTTGTAGTCTTACACACCTCTCTGCAGCTTCTCTCCCCCTGCCATCCCCTCATTACCCCATCCCTGTAGAGACGGTGCCTGCTCCCAGACCACCAATAACCAGCAAAAATCTATTTAAGCATAAAAATTCCAAAAGAAAAAATAATATAGCACCTTCAACTGCACCACAGACTAAAACAGTTAAATGTGGTCTATTAAACATTAGGTCTCTCTCTTCTAAGTCCCTGTTGGTAAATGATATAATAATTGATCAACATATTGATTTATTCTGCCTTACAGAAACCTGGTTACAGCAGGATGAATATGTTAGTTTAAATGAGTCAACACCCCCGAGTCACACTAACTGTCAGAATGCTCGTAGCACGGGCCGGGGCGGAGGATTAGCAGCAATCTTCCATTCCAGCTTATTAATTAATCAAAAACCCAGACAGAGCTTTAATTCATTTGAAAGCTTGACTCTTAGTCTTGTCCATCCAAATTGGAAGTCCCAAAAACCAGTTTTATTTGTTATTATCTATCGTCCACCTGGTCGTTACTGTGAGTTTCTCTGTGAATTTTCAGACCTTTTGTCTGACTTAGTGCTTAGCTCAGATAAGATAATTATAGTGGGCGATTTTAACATCCACACAGATGCTGAGAATGACAGCCTCAGCACTGCATTTAATCTATTATTAGACTCTATTGGCTTTGCTCAAAATGTAAATGAGTCCACCCACCACTTTAATCATATCTTAGATCTTGTTCTGACTTATGGTATGGAAATAGAAGACTTAACAGTATTCCCTGAAAACTCCCTTCTGTCTGATCATTTCTTAATAACATTTACATTTACTCTGATGGACTACCCAGCAGTGGGGAATAAGTTTCATTACACTAGAAGTCTTTCAGAAAGCGCTGTAACTAGGTTTAAGGATATGATTCCTTCTTTATGTTCTCTAATGCCATATAACAACACAGTGCAGAGTAGCTACCTAAACTCTGTAAGTGAGATAGAGTATCTCGTCAATTGTTTTACATCCTCATTGAAGACAACTTTGGATGCTGTAGCTCCTCTGAAAAAGAGAGCTTTAAATCAGAAGTGCCTGACTCCGTGGTATAACTCACAAACTCGTAGCTTAAAGCAGATAACCCGTAAGTTTGAGAGGAAATGGCGTCTCACTAATTTAGAAGATCTTCACTTAGCCTGGAAAAAGAGTCTGTTGCTCTATAAAAAAAGCCCTCCGTAAAGCTAGGACATCTTTCTACTCATCACTAATTGAAGAAAATAAGAACAACCCCAGGTTTCTTTTCAGCACTGTAGCCAGGCTGACAAAGAGTCAGAGCTCTATTGAGCTGAGTATTCCATTAACTTTAACTAGTAATGACTTCATGACTTTCTTTGCTAACAAAATTTTAACTATTAGAGAAAAAATTACTCATAACCATCCCAAAGATGTATCGTTATCTTTGGCTGCTTTCAGTGATGCCGGTATTTGGTTAGACTCTTTCTCTCCGATTGTTCTGTCTGAGTTATTTTCATTAGTTACTTCATCCAAACCATCAACATGTTTATTAGACCCCATTCCTACCAGGCTGCTCAAGGAAGCCCTACCATTATTTAATGCTTCGATCTTAAATATGATCAATCTATCTTTGTTAGTTGGCTATGTACCACAGGCTTTTAAGGTGGCAGTAATTAAACCATTACTTAAAAAGCCATCACTTGACCCAGCTATCTTAGCTAATTATAGGCCAATCTCCAACCTTCCTTTTCTCTCAAAAATTCTTGAAAGGGTAGTTGTAAAACAGCTAACTGATCATCTGCAGAGGAATGGTCTATTTGAAGAGTTTCAGTCAGGTTTTAGAATTCATCATAGTACAGAAACAGCATTAGTGAAGGTTACAAATGATCTTCTTATGGCCTCGGACAGTGGACTCATCTCTGTGCTTGTTCTGTTAGACCTCAGTGCTGCTTTTGATACTGTTGACCATAAAATTTTATTACAGAGATTAGAGCATGCCATATGTATTAAAGGCACTGCGCTGCGGTGGTTTGAATCATATTTGTCTAATAGATTACAATTTGTTCATGTAAATGGGGAATCTTCTTCACAGACTAAAGTTAATTATGGAGTTCCACAAGGTTCTGTGCTAGGACCAATTTTATTCACTTTATACATGCTTCCCTTAGGCAGTATTATTAGACGGTATTGTTTAAATTTTCATTGTTACGCAGATGATACCCAGCTTTATCTATCCATGAAGCCAGAGGACACACACCAATTAGCTAAACTGCAGGATTGTCTTACAGACATAAAGACATGGATGACCTCTAATTTCCTGCTTTTAAACTCAGATAAAACTGAAGTTATTGTACTTGGCCCCACAAATCTTAGAAACATGGTGTCTAATCAGATCCTTACTCTGGATGGCATTACCCTGACCTCTAGTAATACTGTGAGAAATCTTGGAGTCATTTTTGATCAGGATATGTCATTCAAAGCGCATATTAAACAAATATGTAGGACTGCTTTTTTGCATTTACGCAATATCTCTAAAATTAGAAAGGTCTTGTCTCAGAGTGATGCTGAAAAACTAATTCATGCATTTATTTCCTCTAGGCTGGACTATTGTAATTCATTATTATCAGGTTGTCCTAAAAGTTCCCTAAAAAGCCTTCAGTTAATTCAAAATGCTGCAGCTAGAGTACTAACGGGGACTAGAAGGAGAGAGCATATCTCACCCATATTGGCCTCTCTTCATTGGCTTCCTGTTAACTCTAGAACAGACTTTAAAATTCTTCTTCTTACTTATAAGGTTTTGAATAATCAGGTCCCATCTTATCTTAGGGACCTCATAGTACCATATCACCCCAATAGAGCGCTTCGCTCTCAGACTGCAGGCTTACTTGTAGTTCCTAGGGTTTGTAAGAGTAGAATGGGAGGCAGAGCCTTCAGCTTTCAGGCTCCTCTCCTGTGGAACCAGCTCCCAATTCAGATCAGGGAGACAGACACCCTCTCTACTTTTAAGATTAGGCTTAAAACTTTCCTTTTTGCTAAAGCTTATAGTTAGGGCTGGATCAGGTGACCCTTAGTTATGCTGCTATAGACGTAGACTGCTGGGGAGTTCCCACGATGCACTGTTTCTTTCTCTTTTGCTCTGTATGTACCACTCTGCATTTAATCATTAGTGATCGATCTCTGCTCCCCTCCACAGTCTTTTTCCTGGTTCTCTCCCTCAGCCCCAACCAGTCCCAGCAGAAGACTGCCCCTCCCTGAGCCTGGTTCTGCTGGAGGTTTCTTCCTGTTAAAAGGGAGTTTTTCCTTCCCACTGTAGCCAAGTGCTTGCTCACAGGGGGTCGTTTTGACCGTTGGGGTTTTACATAATTATTGTATGGCCTTGCCTTGCAGTATAAGGCGCCTTGGGGCAACTGTTTGTTGTGATTTGGCGCTATATAAAAAAAATTGATTGATTGATTGATTGATATATAAATCTCTTTGAGTAGCATTTCTTCTCTGTATGACTCTTTAATTTCTACAGTCATTTTTAAAATAGTACACTACATACTTATGGTATTTAGTGTGTAAAGCTCTTGGATTTTAGGCAAAATGACTTTATTCTTAAATATTACAATAGTAAGCCAACTATGATAGCATTAGTAATAATGATAATTTATTGTTACATAATCTTATTTTCTGGGATAGACTGGCATCCTGTCCAGAGTGTACCCCACCTCACACCCAATGACTGTTGGGATAGGCTTCAGTAGAGTCTCTTTATTCAGAGAGCAGCGACATGATAATCCCAAAAAAATAAAAAAAAACCTGTCACGTGACTCGTGGTGCCATCTTGTGGCTCAAATAGCATTCACTATTAATCTAGCTGCATGTAAATCCAGCGATTGTATTTATTTATTTGCTGAAAATGCCAGGTTGTTGTGCATTTGGATGCACAAATATACACAAGGGGTTCAAGATGTACAGACTCCCTTTAAATCGGAACAGAAGAAAAAATTGGGAAGATAAAGTCAGCAGTGTGGGATGGAAGTGACTTCATCATCAAAGTTTTGAAAGGTAAATTTAGTGTTCAGTCCTTGAAAACACTGAAAACATAAAAGGTTCATTCAGTAGTTTTTACACAGACACAGACTTTGGCTGTGTGCCAGCAGAATGCACAACATGGCTCTGTGCACAGTTTTTCTCCAGGTGAAAGCATACACCAGAACACACAAACGGTGCACACAGAGGTGTGAGCATCATTCCATACAGACCGCTAGATGTGCATGTGTGTGTGTGTGTGTGTGTGTGTGTGTGTGTGTGTGTGTGTGTGTGTGTGTGTGTGTGTGTGTGTGTGTGTGTGTGTGTGTGTGTGTGTGTGTGTGTGTGTGTGTGTGTGTGAAACACAGGGACACATCAATCACTGTAATGATCATGAATTGCACCAAAATGTGCTCTGATGCGCCTGTTACTGTTGCAGACATTGATTCTGAAAGAAATAAACTGTTAAAATCTTCAACAATGCCCCATGTCTGCAACCAATGATTTCTTACCCCCGAAAAAGAAGGTGGAGCAGTTATGTTTTCACCCCTCTCTGTTTGTGAACAGCCTGGAACCCACAATTTTCAATATACTGTTAGTTTTGTTTGTTTGTTTGTTTGTTTGTTGTTGTTGTTGTTTTTTTAACAGAAGATTCAACTTTTATGTCTAAGTATGTAAAGCAATCCACCACCTTGAATAAGTATGTAAAGCAATCCACCACCTTGAAACAGGACATTTTGTTCAGAAGGATGGGTTCTTTCCTCACAGCTGAGTGGTATTATAGAAATTTTGTTATTATTTACTTTATACTCTGAGATGTTTCCTAAAGTATCGAAACCAACAGGGCCAGGACACTTTTCTTGAGGTTGGTCAAAAACAAAATTACATAATCAGAAAATAATGCATTTCAGTGTTCATGGTAACTGATTTTTATGTCTGTAATATCATTATGAGAGCATACAACAATTGCAAATGGTTCAGTCAAGAGTAAAAATAGAAGGGGTGATTGAGGACATCTTTGTTGACACCCTCACTGTGTGTTGGAGGGTTTGGGTGTGATCCCACCTCACACACACACACACACACACACACATGCATCTTCAACCTCTCAACCAAGATCAGGTCACAGGGGGCTGGAGCCTATCCCAGCAGTCATGGGATGTGAGGCTGGGTACACCCCGAACAGGATGCCAGTCTGTCGCAGGGCCACTTGTGCATCCAAATGAATATATTCACACCTGCATGCACACCTGTGGACAATTTAAAGTCTAACCTGCATGTCTTTGGACGTGGGAGGAAGCCCGAGCACCTGGAGAGAACCCACACAAGCATGGGGAGAACATGCAAACTCCACACAGAAAGGCCACAGGTGGGAACTGATCCCATGAACTTCTCACTGAGAGTCAACAGTGCTAAGAATTAATCTACCATGCTGTCTGAAATTCAACCTGTCATTATTAATTTTTATCAATATATTTTATTGAACAAACTTGGAAAATAATAAATAAAACAAACCTTCGTAACTAAGCTAAAGAAAAAAACACAAACAAAAACATACATACACATACGGAGGACTTAAGCTTGGGTAACACTGAATAACTAAGGATGAATAAAGAGCCACACAGCATGTTTTCTTTGCTAAAGGTGCCCTGACACGAGCATGTTTTTGATTCACGCAATAGCACGAAATGTGTCGTGATGATCCCACCTGCTGTGTTCACAGCTGGACGCCGTTCTTTGTTCTACCGGCTGCCACATGCTGGACGCTGTGTATATAAAATAATTATTTCATGGCGGATTAATCATTTTTTTCTGCAAATTGGCCTTTGAAAACGGCTGAAATCACTTCCTGAATCACAGAGGAGGCTGCAGCCAGAGCCATTCACGTGCGCACCTAACAAGCTGCAGAAAGTATTTTGAGCCATCTAAAAAGGTAATTATTTGACTTGTTTACATTATCATGGCTTGATAAAACAGTTATGTGTTCTTTGCTTCTTGTCTGCAGATGTTAAATTATAACAGATTATTATCCTTCAGACGAGCTGCGCTCTGATGCAATCCGCTGAGAGCCTCTGATGACAATCTCATGTGCTCAAACAAAGAGTGTGTAACGATCAGGATTGCTCCGCTAGTTTGCATGTGAATGTTACTGGATAACTTTGTTAGATTCTCTGCGTAAAGCACTGTTTACCATATCAATGGACAACAAAACGCATAGACCATTTTGTATATATTGTTCAAAATGTGCATTTGTGTTTATTGTTTGAACCTTTTTGTTGTACAGTCTTTCACACAAGACCTCAAATTACCTTTATAAAGTGTCAAAACAGTTGTTTATTATAGTTTGCTGTGTGTTTTGAATAAATATGTGTGGAAAATTAGTTTTCGCTTTATTTTTTCCTTGCCTATTTTTGATTGTAAACCTTTATTACACTTATAAAATACAACAAAAACATATATATTCTGAAAGCACAGGTTGTCCTGAAAAAAAGAGACATAAAACTTAATTGTGGGATGCAGGGAGAGCTGTTAACAGCAATAATAAAACATTTATGCCAGGCGAGTGAACTGTCCAAAAAATGCCCTCGGACCCCAGAGGGTTAAAGCTGCGGAAGAAATAACTCCAGTGAAGCCATGAAAAGCACCGCAGAACTGTGCAGCAACATAGAACGAGATCATGCAAAAGACCAGTTTTGAAGACATAACACAAAGTTAAAAGTTGTATCACGGTGACTTGTAAGCTGTGGAAGAAATAAAGATTTTTTTTTTTAAGTGATCCGCGAGTTGCGACAGCAGGTGCATATAATTAAAGTGGCCACCTCCTTGTGTATGCAGAACTGCAGCGCGCGCGTAAAAGAGCGATTTTGCAGAAATAAATGGACGAACACAAAGTTAAAAGTGGGAGCACAATGTGAAAATGACTGTATTTAAAGCCAGGAGGCTGGAGGTTTGGACCAAACCTATGCCTAAACATGCTCCAACATCGGGTTATCATGGCGCTATCACGGCACTACGTGGCTTAGCGTGGCTGATGCAAGCCATTCGAGGCTTTAATGACAGGTCAGTTGTGGCTCACTCGAGGCTGCTACGTGGCACATGCAGGGTACAGAGAGGCACATAGAGGTGCCTTAGTAGCGGATACGTGATAGATGAGAATGTGGGTTATTCTTCGAATAATCGCTGACACACCCATGTGTGGCTCATTATTCATGGTTTATTGTTCGGTGGGACCCAGGCTTTAGTAACAACCCAAAAATGAGCCACTGGTTCCTGTGATTCTGCAAGTGGCAGGCATGCAGATGGCAAAAGACAATCAAGACACTTAGAGTAAGATTATCGCAATTTCATTCCAATACGTTACGGGCAGATTTCCCCAGGTGAGAGCTGCTTCACATAATTATTCAGAGGCCTCCAGTAATGACAGAACCTACTGGAGGAGCCCCTGAGCATGTACTTAATTTTATTTCTTTTTCAAAAGAAGGAAGACACCCACAATTAATTGAAGATGGCAAAGACGACTTCCACATAAGCAAAATTCTCTGGTGAGTGAACAAAGACGTAAAGGCAATGACACTCCTTTGAGTCACCAACACTTTAATATCATCTGGAGGTGCAGCCAAAAAAAGTGATACTGGGGGAAGGACAAATTTCCAAATTCAAAATATTTGAGATTGTATTAAAAAAGGTATGCCAGTAGTTGTACAATTTTGGACAGAAGCAAAACATGTGGGTCACGTCACAGGGGCTCCTAGAACATCTAGAACATAGCTTATCTAGTTTGTCTGTCTTTATTATTGTGAATTCTATGTAATACTTTTAATTGTATTAAGCTAAGTGTGGCACAGCTGTTGGAGGATTTTACAGCACCTAAGGCTTTTTTTTTCCACAAGTTGCCTGATAGGGTAATACCTGTCAATATTTCTTCATGTGATTCTGTGGATAAGGCTTTAATCCATTTACAAAAGTCTCCCAGCATCCACATCTTATCAATATCTCAAACAAGTAGTACCACTACACCCTGTCAAACACCTTTTCAGCATCCAGCAACAGTAAAGAAGTACCTGCTGATAGTGGGCAATATTCAGTATTCTTTCTAACATTATAAAATCCTTGCCTGCACAGAATATATCCCTTCTGGTCATGATTTATTAACTGTGGTTATATTTCTAGTAAATATTTTTCACAGTATCTTTAGGTCCACATTTAGAAGTCTTAATGGTCTTAAATTCTCACATTTGCCACAATGTTTCTCACAGGGTTGGCCACATTTTGGAAGCAAAGTGACCAAACCACTTTTGAAGGACACCCCCATCACACATATGCCGATTGAGGCCAAATTGCATCAGAATGACAGGGTGCGCGGTTTCAACACAGGTGGTGCAATCATGTCGAGTGTCGTTTTGAGCACTGAGTTTAAACTATCCACAAGTCTGTCTACTGACTGGGTATTTGTCAAAAGTGAGGCTAAGACATCAGGCAGTCTAGCTTCTAGTTCAGTCTTAGTTGAGGAGTTGATGGATCGCTGCAGTGATAAATAAGGTTGTTGTTCCACTAAACACGGCAGCGAAACTGTAAACTTAATAAGTGAGTGATCAGAGACCACTGATGTAAGCGGCATGATGTCAATATTCGTGACAGCAATACCACGTGCGAGAACCAGATCCAGGGTCTTTCCACTGCGTTGAATCCCGAATGCATTGCCGAAATCCTAATGCAGCCACAATTTCCATAAATGATTTGCAGAGGGGACCAGAAGGCTTATTTATATGAACGTTAACATCACCAATGATCAGAATGTTATCTGCACTAGTTGACAAGTTAGAGATGAATGCACCAAATTCATCTAAGAATTCAGAATATGGGCCAGGAGGCCTATATACAGTGACAAAGTAATACAGCTGATTTTTATTCTTCTGACCTTGGCAATGTGTAATATCCTGAGTGGCGTGGAGAATCAGATGCTCACACGAGTTATATTTGTGACCCCCAACAGCTAATAAGCTAAACCTAGATTTATAAATACGAGCAACACCCCCGCCTTGCTTCGCATCACGAGGGTCGTGACTAAATGTATATGCTGGTGGACAGGCTTCATTTAAGGGGAGGACAGCTGTAGGTTTAAGCCAGGTTTCACATAACCTTTGCACTTCCGGCTGAGTGAATGCTGGCGTGCTTTGGCTGCCGCTGCTCGGTGGATTTTAACGTTTAGAGATAGCACGTCTTCAAACTGGATGCTCAGCGTTATGATCCACATTGCATGGGTCTTCGCAACATTTTACTTCCTCTCTGGCATTCCTCATCAAAATCCTCCTGGCTCGACCACGTCCAGAAGGCTCTTCCTCTCCGAAGCAATCGCTAGCTTCGCGCTAGCTCCACTCAGGATGCCACTCCAGTACTCCGACTCGACTCTCCGCGGCCTCAACAACCGCTGCCGCCCTCTCTGTGCTGCTTCTCTCCAACAGCTCGGACTGCTCCGCACCTCCCGTCCTCCACATCGTGGCTCTGGTCGTATGTTTTCTTTTCACACTTCATCTGCAAACGCTATACCTTCATTTTGGTCTCACCGCTCGCCCACTTCTGCGTTACGTCATCACAACAAACCACACGTGAAGCGGACCAATCTCCGTCCTCTCGCTCGCTGCTCCCATCACACAGACTCACGCCACTTGAAACTGTCTCTCCTCAATACCCGCTCTCTCACAAACAAGGGCCTCATCCTAAACGAATTCATCACGGACAATAAACTGGATTTCCTCTGTTTAACTGAAACCTGGCACAAACCCCTGGATTACTTTTCCCTAAATATAGCGACACCCCCTGGATTCACTTACATTGAAAACCCCCATTTCTGAAGGGCGGGGCGGAGGCACAGCAGTTATTTTCAACAAGGACATTAAAGTCACTCCCATATCACTCCCAATTTTTCATTTTTTTGACAATATTGCTTTTAAATTTTCTGGTCCCTCACCTCTGGTCACTGTTGTAATTTACCGTCCCCCAAAGCCCAACCCCTCTTTTCTCTCAGAACTCACTGACCTCCTGACCCAAATAAGTGCCATCTCATCATCCATCCTTTTGCTTGGTGACTTTAATTTTCATGTCGACAATACCAATTCCAAATCTCCCACTGAATTCCTGGACCTTCTCAACTGCTTCAACATCGCTCAACTAGTAAACTTTCCCACTCATTCTCAAGGCCATGTCCTGGATCTAGTGTGCTCTACCGGTGTCACAATCCATAACCTTGCAAGCCATAACCTGCACATTTCAGATCACCTTGCCATCACATTTAACATTAATATTTCCCTTACCATCACTAAAACAAAACGTACAATAGTTTTTCGTAATCTCAAATCCATCAACCCTACTGCTCTTTCTTCTCTCCTCACAACTAAATTATCCACCTCCCCTCCTCCATCATCTGAAAATCCTTCTGAACTGGTCACCCACTATAATAATACTCTTTCCTCCTGCCTTGAAGAACTTGCCCCAACTAAAACCAAAATAGTCTCCTTCACTCACACTGCCCCCTGGTACACCCCCGAGTTTCATAAAATGAAATCCCGCAAGCGCCAGCTTGAGAGACTGTACAAAAAATCTGGTTTGACTGTTCATCTACAAATGTACAAAGATCATCTGCAACAATACAAAGATGCCCTTAATTCTTCCCGGTCTAATTACTACTCCAGTCTCATCCACTCTGGTTCCAATAACCCCAAATCTCTATTCTCTACCATTAACACACTCCTTAAACCCACTAACAACATTTCATCCTTCACTACCACCAAATGTAATAGCTTTCAATCCTTTTTTCAGTCCAAAATTGACTCTATTTACAGTTCCCTCAACCTTTCTTCTGTTCCCACTCCCCCTCCAGACCCTCCTCCCCTCAGTCCCAAACATCAGCTTTCAGATTTCAAACAAATCTCCCCTGTTCAGCTTACAAAAATACTATCTGGCATTAAAGCCCCCACTTGCTCCCTGGATCCCATCCCCTCCCCCCTCATTAAAACCTGTCTCCCCATAATTTCTCCACTGATCACAAAAATCATAAACTCCTCACTGTCCTCTGGTTCTGTTCCACAGTCTCTCAAGCTGGCAGCTATCACGCCCATTCTCAAAAAACCTGGTCTTGACCCCGATAACTTCATCAATTTTCGGCCTATATCCAACCTTCCCTTTCTGTCTAAAATCCTAGAACGGGTCATTGCTGATCAGCTCCAAACCTACCTCAGTTCCGTTAGTCTATTTGAACCTTTCCAGTCCGGCTTCCGTCCAAAACACAGTACTGAAACAGCTCTTCTCAAAGTCACCAATGATCTCCTCCTCTCCTCTGACTCCGGCCATCTCAATATTCTCATTGTCCTGGACCTCACTGCTGCATTTGACACCATCAGCCACTCCATCCTCCTGTCTCGCCTCAAGACCTCCCTCAACATCACCGGCTCCGCCCTCTCCTGGCTTCAATCGTACCTCACAACCCGGCAACAGTTCATCCACGTTAACTGCTGCTCTTCCTCCATAGCCCCCTATCTCAAGGTGTTCCCCAGGGTTCGGTACTTGGTCCTCTCCTCTTCATCCTCTATATCCTCCCTCTCGGAAGTATCATCTGTCATCATGGTCTCCACTTCCACTGTTATGCTGATGACATACAGCTTTACATTTCCACCACATCCATAAACCCTAACATTCTCTCCACCCTCACCCACTGCCTGTCTGAGTTAAAAACTTGGGTGCAACACAATTTCTTGAAATTAAACACTGACAAAACAGACATCATCATCATCGGCCCTAAAAACATCACAAAATCAACCCATTTTTCACTCTGTTTTGACAACACTACACTCACTCCATCCCCCCTTGTCTGCAATCTTGGAATCCTTCTTGACCCCACCCTCTCATTTGACCCACACATTAAACAAATAACCCGGACTGCATTCTTCCACTTGAAAAATATCGCACGTCTCCGTTCATCCCTCACTTTCTCCGCTGCTGAAACCCTTATACATGCTTTTATCACATCCAGAATCGACTATTGCAATAGCATCCTCTATGGTTTACCTTCCAAAATACTCAATAAACTACAGTATATACAAAACTCTGCTGCCCGTCTCCTCACCCACACCCGCACTCGAGAACACATCACCCCCGTCCTACAAAACCTCCACTGGCTCCCCATCACTCAACGCATTCACTTCAAAATCCTCCTGATCACTTTCAAAGCCCTCCATAACCTGGCCCCCACATATCTCACTGACCTCCTCCACCGCCACACTCCATCACGCTCTCTCCGCTCCTCCGACACAAACCTTTTGTCATTTCCCTGTAGGACCAGGCTCCGAACCTGGGGAGACAGAGCCTTCTCCATTGCTGCCCCTACCCTCTGGAACTCTCTGCCCCAACCACTCCGTGCTTGCCCCGACCTCCCCTCCTTCAAGAAAGAACTCAAAACCCATCTGTTTAAGTTAGCTTTTAATGTACAGTCCTGATTTTTAATGTGTTTTTTCTTAGCATTTTTATCCTTTTCTTTTGGTTTGTAAAGCGTCTTTGAGTGTCCAGGAAAGCGCTATACAAATAAAATGTATTATTATTATTATAACCCAATCATATCAAAGTGATGATCAATAATTAAATCATTAATCAAGAATGATTTTGAGGACAGTGATCTTATGTTAATGAGACCCAGTCTAAGGACCTCAGTGGGGTTGACAGTTGAACTGTTTGGGTTTAGGGGTGGTTCCAGAGTAGCATATATAAGATGCCTAGAAGTAGGTTTAGGTTTGAGACATTCCACGCGCATTGTAGGTAGCAGACATGAAATCTTTGCTATTACTGGAACAACCACTGGGCCATCCTCAATTTCAAAATGATCCAATATAGTAATGGGTATTAAGTTTACAAAGCATATCCCTCTATGATTTTTATGGACACATCTACGGGATCAGGCCACAGTCTCAACTTGTTGAA